>NW_026463197.1:0-65020 GCF_021730395.1 Mercenaria mercenaria | reverse complement strand
CGCATAAAGGAGGCAAAAGTTTTCAGAAAAGAGGTATATCGATGGTTATGCCAAAGGTAGTGGAGTAGTAATGATTGTTTGCAGTTTCTGTGTAATTTCGTATTCTCTTTAATAATTTATGTTATTTCGAAACTCTTGTGATGCCAATGTAGGCCATATGAATAAGGAGGGAAATTTCTATGAGCTTTTGTTTCTGTAACAATCTATAACAACCAGAGAATAAATTCTAAAAAAACGTACAGAGAAAACGTGAATGCCAAAACCGCAAACCTAACCAGTTGTTATTACATCAACTACCTTGATTTTACATTAAGACTTTAGACTAGAATAAGGACTTGAGTCCCAAAAAGATATACACAAGATGCAGAAATGAGTATCAGGTACGGTCAAATCTGTATTAAGCAGCGACTCATTCTAGCTGTGTCAGGCAGGAATCCGCTTATGACAAAAAGAAATTAGAAGTAAATGTCAGTTTGGAAAGTTAGCTGCTGACTGGTTGCTTAAGGCAAGAAGTCGCTTAACCCTTAGCCTGCTAAATTTCTATAATAGACTGGTCCATCATTCAATTTGGGCAAAACCATTTATAATTACTAGGGTGTTTACTGAAAATTTACTAACTAAATAGCGAACAGTGCAGACCATGATCAGACTGCACGGATGTGCAGGCTGATCTTGGTCTGCACTGGTCGCAGAGGCTGAATCACTTGCCGCCAGCAGGCTAAAGGTTAATATAGAGGAAATCTACTGCAGGTTCAGATGTATTATAATTTAAAGGGGCTGTCTCACACATTTTAGGTGAAAAATAATTTTTCTCAAAAGTCCATAAAAAGTGAGTACTCTGAAAATGACAAGTGATACAAACTTACTGACATAAGGTTTTATGCAGGATATTCATACATTTCAGCTTTCCTTCATGCAAGATGGAGAGGAAGACAAGGTCAAGGTCGCTATCAAAATTCTGTCTATGTCTAAAGAAGAGGTAGAGGAGGCTCTCACTTATGTAAGTATATAAATGTAATAGATTTTGAAACCTGTAACATCGAAACATGTGTGCATTTGTCAGTCCCCTGTTGGAACTAGAAAGGACTTATTTCACCCCCACCCACATTAATATATTCATCTATCCCTCAGTCCACCAGATACTGCAATAACTTTAGAATTATACAATAAGTGAAACTTAATAAGTGGATAGATGGCCTTTGGCCATGAATATGCAACATTCTTCCATTTTATTGCTATGGCAACTGATGTTGTTGCTGTGGGTCATCATCACCACCATCGAAATTATGGTTTGTGTCATTGATGACAATTATGTATGCATTATCATCATCATTTTGAATATCATTACTACAACAACTGCCTATGCATTCTAAATCCGAATTGTCAGTTTTGATATATTAAATAGTGGTAAAATCCATCCATCAGTCCATCCATCTATTAATTAAAATTATATCTTCCCCATCCACCCATTGCTAGTGTATGTGTCTTCTCATCTATTAATTACTGTTATAATAATCTTCCCTTCCAGACTGACAAGGACATTGATCAGTTGAGTGAGTCTCTACAGAGGATAGAGGACAAGTTGTTGAACTTACAGGAGATGTTGGATAAGGAGGAGGAAGAGGGGACTAATTACAAGATGAGACATATCAAAACACTGCCGCAAGATAAGTCATACAAGATGGTGGGAGTACCAGGACTTAAGCTCAGGGTATTGCCACTTTTATTGTTGTACTTAATGAGTTCAGCTGATCTTTTTTTAGGGTGAGCTGTTTTCATATATGGATGGTCTAGTGTCCTGTGTCGACATTTCTACTTTAAACATTTTCTCCTTTGAAGCAATTGGTCAGAATTGAACCAAACTTTGGAAATAAGTTTTGAAATAGAAGCACTGTCGAAATAGATATAACAGTTTGAAACAGAAGAAAATAGCTTACTAAGGAGGAAGCCATTTTTAATTAATGTTTATGGGTGACATACAGTAGTTAAGCTTCCATCAGTCAGGATTTCTTGTCCTGTGTGTAACTTTATCATTGCTGGGTGGTTTGTAAAATGAACTTTGCATAAGTGTTCAGAAAGACATGATGTTTTGAAACTTATGCAAGAACAATGAATCTAATCCTCTTACTGTTTGAATTATCTCCCTTTCTGAATGTCCACCCAAATTTTGTGTCTGGTATGTAACGTTGTCATTCATGGATTTAAAAAAATGTCACCAGGGATCAGCATGACTGTAAAACCATAGCTGTATCCACTTTACTTTTTTTAATTACCCCCCTTTACTAACCCTTTTTTTTCAGTCACCTCCCTTTACTATCCCCACCTCTTTAGTTCTTTGTTCAAATCTGTACCTTTAAATTATCTTTCAGGTGCATGAGAATGGAACAGTGAATGCTCCTAGAGATTTCTATTTCAACTTACGCAAAGCTACCCAAGGAAGTACGAAGGAGCTCTTGTTAAAAAGAGTAAGTTGAAGACTTTTAACAGTTTATTTGTGGTGGTCAGTTGCAGGACTTGATTGCCTGAATAATTATCAAGGTCATTATTAATGTGTGTAAGCCAATCCATATCAATCTGTCATTTTATAATGTGAAGAGAATTTGCATACAAATCTACTGTTGTTAAATTGGTTTACAAAATATATAATGCAAAATAATCTATATCATTAAAAGCTGGGGTCTCAGTAGTCAAGTGGTTGAGGTCACTGGCTTTAAATGACCTACTCTTTACTGCTGTAGGTCCAAAATCTTGCTCAGGAAATGTTTCACTTTGGGAAGTTGTACAGCTGCCTTTGTGGCTTTACCTTGTTGATTCCATTCACCTAAAATTGTGTCTAGATGAATGCCTTGGGTCTTCCTCCACCCTGGAAAGCTCGAAAGTCATAATATTACCTTCAGCTGTGTCTATTTGATGATAATCCCAACAAAAACAAAAAGATGCATTACATAACGAATAAGTATTTACCTTTGAATTGCTTTTGACAGCTGTTGGATGAGTTATCGGGTATATTTGTTAATCCGCAAAATCCCAAGTTGGCACCCATAGCCAAGAAGATCTTCAATCAGTTTGGACGAGAAGTTAAAGACGTGTTCAGTCTACAGACTGAGGATGTGGTCTGGGTCTCCTTCGGAGAATCTTACATCTCCCCGTTCAGTAAGTTTGCCTTAGTTATATTAATATCTATAACAATGTTTTACTAGCTGTAGATGTGGACTGGAATATTTAGATGGTAAATGGATTGGAATGTCCAGTAGATGGTATTCAGATTGGAATATTTGGTAGGTTGTCTACCGGTATGTAGGAATATCAGGTAAGTGTCAAACAGATTGGAATATCTGGTAGGTGGTAACCAGACTGGAATATCCAGATTTGAATATCCAGTAGATGGTTACTGGATTAGAGCATCTGGTAACTAGGCTCTTTTTATGCTGTCAAAAACAGTTACCCGAGACTCGAAATTAATATTCCAATATAGGCGTTAAACCAGTGATAGATGAATTCTCCTTACATACAATATTCTACAAACAATAATACATGATGTAATAAATCTTAATGTTTGACTTCCTTAAAGTAAAATTTAACCTGCAAGGAAGCTGCTATAGTTTTTGTGGTTGACTGCTGGAAAACATAACTTTACATCATTGTAATGTCATGTTTTATTTTATGCTAACTAATGAAATACTGTATTCTGTCAGTTAAATATATTCATATTTCATCACTCACACTGTGAAAATATGAAATCTATATTTTCACACTGTGAGAGATATAGCTCCGCCCCTTCATTACATTGTGTATGAATTTTAAATTATTTGCTTAAAACAGGATGAAAATAGTAGCCGCACTTAGTTGTACACGCTCGTGCATATATTTGAAATTTTCTCACTTCTCAGTGAGATATATTCCATATTCACTCAAAACAAACAAATATCCTCCATATATGTATTATTTTGATCAAAATGGATATTGTCTTTTCTGTTTTGTTGTTCTTTCTGTTTATGAAAGAAATGTTGTTTTTGCTTTGTTGTGAAATTTGTTAAGTTTCAGGATGTAATTATGCATTACCAGTGATATTTCAAATGTGTATTATTTCAGCATATGCGTTGCAAGTGATATTTGATATGGCGAAAGGGAAGGATGTGTTTGAAGAGAAGCAAGTGATCCTTAGAGAACAACTGATGCCAGAAGAAGGTTTTGAAGGCATGGCAGAGTAAGTGCTGCTGTTTGTTGTGTCTTTTTTATAGCCTAAAAGTATTTATTCCCAAAAGTAAATTACATATTTGTACAATTACAACAAGTTAACAAGATGTTAAGGAAAGGGTAAAAAAGCGACAATGTCTGATGTCACTGTTTGAAGTCACTATTTACAAACTGACTGTCCAAAAGTCTGATTTCTAATGTTTTGCAGAGGGGGCTGTGAGAAATAAAGTTTACACCTATTTGGAGTAAATCTGAATTTTCCTTTGAGGTGTAGCCAAGGGAAATTCTGTTTGTAAGTAAAATCCTGTAACATTTTCTAACCAAAAATAAATATGACTTTTTGTGTAATGTATGTGAATGTTCATGTCAAAAAAACTTTTACGATATGTTTCAGTCATGAGAAATACGAAGCAAGTATAGGTTTCCCGGCAGTATATGAGTATGAAAAGTGTAAACATGAAGGTGAAAAGGCTCAAGTTGATCAAATGGCAAGCATGGCAGAGTTGGATCCTCGGGGACACTTTCTACAGTTTATGGTAAAATTCACTATGCTCCCAAGCAGACATGTTAACCAAGTGGAAATAATTTGTTTACTGTATATTCCCTTATTTAAGGAAGTTTAAGAGAAGAATACCATAATGCTGGTATTTTCTTATGACCTTAATAACTTAATAAAAGAAATCCCCTAGAATATCAGGGGATGCTTTTGTTTGTAGGGGGTGGTGACATTGAATAGTGAATATATGGTATACTGTAATGTACATGTGAACAATTCCGTGAATTCAAAAATAGTCTGAAAACACAATGGTAGACTTGGGCAGTAAAATTTTCAGCTACAAATATAAAAATCTTGATTTTGCTGTGACGAATTTTCGTGACACATTAAAAAACATAAATTGCCACAATGTATTCACTTCAGTTATTTCTGATTTTACAATAAATCCTTCCTAGTTATTCCTAACTACTTTTTTTTTTTTTTGGAAGAAAAATTGAAATAGAAGGATGAAAGTGTATCAGTTGTATTGCTTTTATATGATTCTATTAATTTAACTATAATTTTGATTGTATTTTTTGCTATGTGAACTACTTTAGACTTGTTCCCTGTTTGTTTTGCAGCCAGACCCCAAGAAGGTATTATACCCAGAAATCATAATGAACCACAAGTTACCTATAGGACATAAAGAACTCTGGCCGGCTGAATCACAGATTTGGGTTGTATCAAAGGTAGGCTTCTAACAGGCTTCTAAGAACACAGTATGAATATGTACTACTACTAAAAAAAAACTGTTAGTTGCAAAGGACAGTTACTTCTTAATGTCTAATTGTGAATGCAGCTCTGCATATCCGTGAAATGATACATTTTTCCGAGTTAAATACATTTGATGAAGATTATTAATTACTAATGGTAAAATAATTTTAGTGGAAAGTAAACATGATATATCTTTAAAAAGAGTTGTGTGTACATGAGAAGATTATGGTATCTCTTTAACAAGAGTTGTGTGTACATTAGATGAGCATAGTTTATCTTTACCTTTCAGTCTGGCTTTATCTTCATAAAACCATTCCCCCAGCTGTGCCTCGCTGTGACTGAGGTGAAGATTGAGACAAACTTGACTGGCAAGGATACCAAGGTATCCGGCTATGTTGTCTCACTACAGAAGAAGATGATTGGCAATCCGCACCAACTCTGGACGTTCAATCCTGATGCCACGATATCATCTAAGGTAAGACAGAATGATTGATACTCATTGGGCATGGGGAGGTTGTGAGGAATTTAGTTTGAAAGTTTTGTCAATACACAATTATATTAAATTCCAGTTGAAAAGTAAAATGCACATTAATCCAGAAAAGTATAAAATTGTATCCACTGTGATAGATCTATTGAGACAGGGGAAAGAAAACAAATTTGTCACTCAGAAATTATTTTGTTACCTAGGTTTATCTCATCTTATTCCTCACCTTGTGTATTTTCAGTGTAATTATGTCAAGTAATTTCAAATATGTAATTTAAAAATTTTAAATCAAAATAGGATCATATAATGATTTCTGTTACAGGCCTATTCAGATATGTTACTGACATATCTTGGTAAGAAATTTGGTGAGGAATCAGAGGACAGCGCTCAACCAGAGGGACTGAAGCCAGGCAGCCGGGTGTATATGGTGGTGACCGAACCCCTTACCAAGAAAGACAAAACACTCCAAAGGTAAAACTCCTGATGACCAGTCTGAAAACACTAGGTTCTGATTGGTTGTTTCTGAACACACTTTTGAAATTGACCAATGGCATGGTTGCATTCAGAGACTGGGTCTCCCAATAATATTTCAGTTTTATATCTTAAGAAATAGATAAAGCGAAGAACTAACTCCAGAAATATACTTTTTACTTCAAAACTATTTTATATCTTCAAATTCTGCTTGCTATAAATATTTGTTCTGTGCAGCCATACATTTTGATGGAATGTGTTAAGGTGTAAGAAACAATCATGAATAAAAACCATGAATGTTTATAGATAGAGCTGATGAATCATAAAAGTACCATATTTTATTGTGCAATAATTCATGGTTACATCAATCCACGAAATTAAATTTCAACTAACATATCAAGTTGCAATTCATTCGTATCAAAATTTGAAAATCAGCGAATTTGTACTTCCATAAAATAGCAGTATTTGCCCAAACCACAAAATTTCCTGCCCACACAAATGAGTTCACTGCATATGCTTAAGTTGAATATGCACAGAGAAATTTTCTAATGTACTATAATATTTAAGCACATTTTCACATAATGTGATTTAAACCAAGCTTCACCATTATGTTTTTAGTTTGCTATACCTTAAACATATATTATGTAAATGATATTTTACATTTAAGGTTTGCGCTGAAACAAGAGAAAATTGGAAACCTTGGACAATGGAAGTTTAATGATGCTACAAACCCAGAATGGAACAAACAAGCATTGTCATGGCCCGTGAAAGCAGATGGCTCTCTCAATATGGTAAACTTTAGAACATTGTGAAACTCTGTTTGCTTAAACATCAGTGGCTCCTTTGTATTTTGGTTAAAATTTAGATAGAATAAATTTAATGGTCATTATTGATGGTCATTATTTTCCATTATCAACGTTAGCTGCAGTCAACATCATACTTGTTACCACCTGTTTTAGCAACTTTATATATAAATTAAACACTTTAGAGCCTGCCTGATCATTTTACTATAATATAGTGTAAAATCATTTAATTTCGTGGGCATGAAATTTCGTGGTATAGGTCAGAATGGCAAATTCGTGGGGATATAAATTCGTGGATTTCAACTTTTGAACATAAAATGAATGAGAATTCCACTTCTTCGTTGGGATTAAATTTCGTGGAGTGACTCAACCACGAAATCCACGAAAATTAATCCCCCACGAATAATAATGATTTCACAGTATATTCCATTAAGAGTTTTTCTGTACAAGACTAGCAGTAATAAAATTGGCCTCATCAGGCAAACTGGTGTTACTATGAATTGTACCTTTTAAACGATTGTATAAAACTTCCAGAAACAGTTACTATCCAATGGCAAATGTATACAAAGTGACCTTTCTAGCAGTTAAGCAAACAAACTATCGTCACAGTCATTTGACTTTGAGAAATGTTTGTCATCTTAAAACAGATCTAGAAATTTTTTTTTATCACATTTTAAAAGTTAATTTATACAATGGTTTATCAACAGTTCAACATTCTACTTGTCTCTCTTGAATCAGTTTATTAAGAGAACACTTTTGGACAGTCACTTGTGTGGTCTTTTGATACATTGTCTGTTGTAAACATTTTTATCAGGAATACGACTGGCCTATGGAGGGGTACATTCTGCCGTTTGCTCCAAAATTACATAAGAAGGAACAAGCAGAAGACGGCCTATTTGGAAGTATGTTTTATAATTATTCAGAGTAACTTAGAGTAACCCTTTCTTGCAATTTGTAAACAAAATAATACAAGATATGTTTGAAAACATTGATTAATTGAATACAGATACCAAAATTGTGTTGACTTCCATTTCTGTATCGATTAAATCTGCAAGTTAATCCTTTAGGAGCATAGAATTCTGCCAAGCAAGTTAAAAAGCAGACATGGTTTAGTTAAGTCAGTTCATAAGAGGTATTGAATGATGCAAAACCACTGCTAAAACCCCCTAGCACCAGTTTGAGCGGAACTCCTTTGTAAAATAAACTGAATGGATTCGCGACCCCAAAGGACTAGAAGAGCCAACAGCAGTCTAAGTCAGGCTAGTAAAATGCTTTGAAAAAAGAATTTACAAGTTGTCAATTCTTATTGAGTTTATTTTGATAAATTATTAACTGAAATATATCTGTTACAGTGACTCCCCTTAGATTACTGGTGGTGCGGAACGGAGAGAGGAACCTGCAGATGGCTGTCCCAGTGGTTGGTCCAAATCTCACTAATGTAAGAGTTATAAATCAACAGATTTGTATAGACTTGACTTCTGCATGCAGAAATAACTTGTGACTTAAGAAGTACCATATCGTTCTGTGAAAAAACGGAGAGCCTATTTCTCGATGCAAAGTTAATAATCTTTTGTTCCATATGCATGTACACTTATGTTAGCTCTGCTCTTGAGTAAAATTGAAATTATTGATGTGAATAAACTTGTTAATGCAACAGCACATATTAAGATGATGTTAAAAATGATGTCTCATGTCCAGTATCACATTTAAGGTTCCTGTCTAACTTTACAGAATTTGAAAATGATAAAATAATAAGCCATTTTCACAGTTTGATTTTTTTGGTGATACGTTTTCAAATATTGATACTTTTTTTTTACAAGAGAAGACTATGGAAAAACATTTTAAAATAATTTCAGGAAAATGGGAATAAGTGCCAAAAGATTTGTATATCACAGTTGTGTATAAATGTAGTTGTATTTATTTTTTAGTTCATGAAAGATCTATCTAAAAAGCCACCAAAACCAGACAAGAAGAACCGTCGGCGTCAACAGGAAGAAGCAATGATGTCGCAACAAGATAACACAACAGATAACATAGAACTTGATGTTAATCTTCACTGTCGAGATCTCTCTGTCAGGGAACTCGAATTCAGCATGGTACGATTTTATCTTACGAGTTATTCATGCAAATTTGAATTCATTTCTTATATACCAAACCGGAATTTCTGGTGTTTATGCAATTCCTTTAAAAATCTCATTTTACTCCAGAGAGGGTATAAGATGAGTCACGTGTTGTAAAAGATTTCATTTAGCTTTGTTACCACCTATGAGGTTATCCTTGAGGTGGATTTTATGATACTGTCCCACAGCCAGTGAATTATTCTAAATTTGTTACACTTTGATTTTTCAAGAAATTTTACACCTAAACCTAACTGACATGCTTATACAGGGATTGTTAGTTGAAGGCTAAAAGTTAATTCTGTTTTACAATAAATTAATTTCAGTTAAACGTGAGAAAGGCTTACTTTCATTTCTGACCAAACACAGCATTTTAAAAATATAGAAGTAATCTGGGCTTTTGTATAAACCTCTAACAAATTTGTAAAAAAAAATAATTTTTCTTGTGCTGACTTTAAGGCCTTGTATGATTTGAAGGTCACCTCAGAAAAATAGATTCTCTGTAAATTGATTCATGATATCTGTTACATGATGCTTAGAAAGCGTGTTAACAAAACAGTATAAACAAATGAGTTATTTATACACTAAACATTTTATGTGTTCAATGTATTTAATCTTTCATCAGTTCCTCGACCATTGCACATCACTACTCAGTCTTCCATTTGCTGGGCGGCGACTGTTTGATGAGAACGGTAACGAACATTTCTCATTGAAAACATTGAAACGTGACCAGCTGGTGTATGTATCATGTGGAGAGATCTGGACTGACCCTCATCTCACCAAAATGGAACAGCAACGACGATACCTGTTGTCTCAGATATCTCAGGATGTTGCCAAGATGAGACAGTATGCTGCGCTGAGAAACCCCGAAAGTAAGTATATACTTAGGATGAGTGGTCACCATATAGGTATGAAAAACATGGACATGATTAAAGTGTTTTGAGGTCAGAGGCATCTATAGTTTTTCTTTTTTACATTGTTAAACATTATAATTAATCAAATGCTGCAAACATCTCAAGTTATAGATCTCTGAAATGATCAAATGCTTTTAACATAGACTGTTAGAATAGTAAATGATTTAGCGTCATGTTCCAAAGTATGCTTGGGTAACATCTTAAAGAATATGCAAATCACAAATGATGATGCGGATCAGTAGACTTTATGTGGATATGATGTGTGACGGCTATATATAAATTCTTCAAAAGAAATCAATTTGGACTTTAACATTCACTTATAAGTTGAGATTTATTTGCAAATTAACTTTAACAGTCCATATTTGATCCCTTTGAAAAAACCTTTATACAACTTTTGTGCTTCATTTCCCAGTGAATAGTTTGGAATGTTGTTGAATGTAGGGCCTAGGTATCACAGGTGAAGAAATCATAATTTGTATTTGATTTTTATAATGTAGAATATGTTCTGCAAGTGGATCCGAGTATGGCTCCGGGAGTACCTGTCATCGTGAACCGACAGTGGTCCAAGGATGATGATGACGTAGAAATAGAAAGACAGAGTATGGCCTCAGGAAAACCACCAAGTGTCGATTCCAACCCTCAATTACAGTAAGATTTTCTGTAGTCATTTTATACATATTTATGAAAAGTATCCTAGAATAAGCAGTTAAAACAGCTTCATGAACACTTCTACTCATCACATGGTTATGATGTTACCATGTCGTTAAAAGATTTAAATGGTGTATAAAGTACGAATTTGGGGGAAATTATATTGAGCTAATGTTGCCAAAGAGTTCAGCACCATTTATTGAAAATCAGATCTATTCATATGTATATAAAGAACAAAATTTTTGCAAAATTTTAAAAGCAGTAAAATAGCTTAAAGGGATTAACTCTGCTCAAGGCACATATTTTTCCCAATTAAAGTACTTAGAATCTGAGTTTTAGTGAGGAATGATTTTTATCAAGGAATGATTTATATGAAATAATACTTAATTTCTGGTGTTTGTCTTCATTGTATTTATTTGTATTACCAGGAATGTGGAGGAGATGGACGACCCTGAAAACAGGTTCAAGTTCCACCAGAAATCGCATGATAAATCTGAACAGCGTTTGAACAATCTGAAGTGGCCGTGGGAACGACTTGTTAACGTTAATAACAGTTTTGACAATGATCCTGAGGCAAATAAGTTTACTGACAGGGAGATGTATGAGAAATACAAGTAAGTCTTCATTAAGTGAAAAGCTAAATTGTTGGGTATGAGCCCACCAGTTTAGCTCAGTAGGGAGAGCACAGATTTCAGGATCATGGGTCATGAGTTTGATCCACAAGCGAGTGAGTTGATTGAAGACATTTTGTTGGAAATTGATCGACCTCCGCCTCTGAATATGAAGAAATTGGCAGTTACATGTGGAGAATAAGAAACATCAGCCCTTATATACCTGAAAAACTTGAAAAAATGGCACTAAACAGAAAATTATGTAGAGATTATGACTGAATATGCAAATGGATCTCTTTTTTTTGTATTTTGCAGTTGGTAAATGCTTGCTAAAAATTTGAACATTTACTGGTACAGTTTATTCTTAAATTAACGGTCTCTAGGCAATGTACTTCTTGGGCAGTCAGTGTTTTAGGAACAAAAACATTACCAGGAATATATTTGAGATTTTATAAGAATATATTTTTACATCCTTTTAGACCTAAAGCAGTAACAAAGATTTCACGAGATACGCTACAGAGGTTTGTGTATGAAGATGGTTATATTGCGCTGGCAAATAACCGCCAGCTGGTGCTAGGTGTGTCAGAGCCTGAGGGACGTATTGTCGAAGTTCATCTAGTAAAGAGAAGACCAGACGATATATACCAGCAGTGGCTTATGAGAGAAAATGGGTAAATGTTTGTCACACTTAATGGTCTTTGTGAGTTATACAGTATGTACATGTCACATGCATTTGGGGATGATATTGACATTTTGAGGTACATTGTGATATTTTACTGTACTGAAACTGTACTGTACTGAAAATATAAATGAGAAAATGTGCGATAATGCTTATAACATTACAAATCTGATTACAAAAACATGATTATTTGGAGACCATAATATTTATTTTTGAATAATGTTGCAAGTATATCAGTTGGATATTCATGATATTGTATACATGTATATGTCTTTAACATATTTGTAAGATTTTTTTTTTTTTTAGAATTATGTGCTATTTTTAAGGTTGTGGGGCTATTTTAAGAGATGTGCCATCATGTAGCATGTGACATTGATAAATGTTTAACCACTGCAGTTACAAAGGAATTGTATATACGTAAATGTATGTGTATAACAATACCTATATATTATTTGTATGTTAGAATTTGCAAGTGAACAGAATGAAAAAATAAAGGTCATTCTGTTACAGAGAAATTCGTCCTAGACATAGTCAACAAGCAGTGCTCACAGTTTCCATGCCAAATAATGAACCTTTTGCGGAAGATGAGGAAGGTCGACCTTTGACCTTCTTTGGGTGCAAGGTTACGTTGCAGAGTCGTAGAACTAACGAGTTTGGTAAAGCTCACCAAAGATGGAGATACGATGCTGAAACTGGATTTATTCATGCATTTTACGCAGATCTTCCGGACAAGGAGATAACCGCTGCCAACAAGGCCGATGTTTGTACATACGCTATTGCAAACACTTCAAAGATTGACCAGCCAGTATGTATAAATTGTGTACTTTAAAATTTGATGAATGCACTACCAGACATTATTTGTTGAATTGCTTGCCCCTGACCTCTGTGGTTCGGAACCCCACTTGAAATAGTTTTGACAAAAGATAATGACTTTGTGGATCTTACATGCCTATATCTGTAACATAGGCTTTTTCCACCTCAGCAGACATTGAAGAATGGAAAATCAAGTGATAGCAAGGGTTTTTATGTGTGTTAATCCAAGGGTTAGGAAAACACCTTTCCTACTTAGACAAGAAAGATCATTTTTCTTGCCTATTGTTTATCTCATTGCATAATTTTCAAACATATAAATCACACATACAGCATATGATGTCATAATATAACATCACAATGTGCATATGTAGCTTGTCGGTACATTAGAGAAGAGAAAAGATAAGATGATCTTGTAATACCTAGTTAAGTAGGCAAGAGTATGGGGTTCTACACTGGTGCCTGCTTTGCCCAAAATAATGCCAAAAGAGACGTTCTGGGCCTTCCTGTGCTATTACCAGCAGAAAAGTCATCAAATTAGTTGAATCATGTTCGTGTGACGTAAAATCACTAAATCATTCACCATGATATCATTTGTCTTGTAGGGCTATACAGCTGATGTCCCCATGCAAACATCAACTGACAGGGCTACATTGAAGCGCATAAAGGTTTGCATGTCTTGTGCACGTGCTATGAGAGGCAGATATAAGATTTCAAAACTACCAGAAAATACACAGTTTTCTTGTGCAATGGGCAATGGTGAGTCATTATTCCTTGTACAGATCCAGAATTGTAATATTGTTATTTCTATGGCTTCCGTTTTCATTATGTAAGATAGGGTAAACCATTTCAGATTTAGATATGTTTTAAGTAAATACGATAAGACTTGAAATGGATTTTAAACATGATATAATCTCTGTCTTGGTATGTAACGGTAATGTGGTTGTCTGAAACTATTCACTTACAGTTTGAACTTTATTATAATCTACAGAATGATTGTGTTTTATTCAGAGTAGATCTACTCTATTTCCTCAGTTTTAAGGTAGTGGACCCATAAAGGCGATTGGCTGGTTTTGCTCTATTACATATTTCCGCATACAATTCCAGTATTATTTCGAAACTTGCAAAGCCATGTGATTGTTAAGCTACGTTAATGGACAAGAACTGCCAAAAAAGCAAACAAGAAGACATAATTTGCATAGAAGTTTCTGATTGTTGATATGGATCTACTACGTTAAATAGAAAAATGGTTAAGATCTTAGTCAGAACCAGTCTCTACTTTGATTAAAGGTTCACATGTTCCAAAATTTACTTCAAGAAACAAAAATATTCCCTGTTGCATTCATGGCCATGCTTTTCACAGATGCTTTGATTGGTGAAGGAGTTTTGCAAATATTTATTAAAGAAAAAACTCGGATTGGCAGAAAAATTTATTGAATCTAAAAATATCTTTGAAATGTACCAGAGGTTCAACCAGGGGACCGTGATAGACCTCTGGTATTCAAAAATGGGTAGGCTGGTGAAAATTAAAGGGTCTTTAACTTATGGTCCTGAATGTCAAAACAACAGTTTTAAACTGATGTCTCATTCTTTAATTCTCGTAACATTTCAGCAAAGAAGTTAGGACTACAGCAGATTGGTAGTTTCAATGTTGTTAATGGTAAAGTGGATCTGTCTGCACATGAGTATGAACTTACATTGCAAGAATGGGAGGAAAAATTGGCTAAACTATCTGAAGAGACCAGTGCAAGGGTGATAACGAAGGAAATTAATGTAGCAAAGACTGTTCAGACGGTAAAAGTGCTAGCATACAAGAATGGAGAGGGTAGGATGAGACCAGGGGAGATAATCTGTGGTTCCAGCATAATTGGTGTAAGTACTTACTTATTATTTGTCCAAAGAAAATATAATATTGGTATATCAACTAAGTATTCCCATATCTACATTAAGTAACAGTTTCATCAGACTTTGTTTATACATGAAGAAATGAGAGCACTTATGCGGGTGTTTATTGAACACCCTCGTAAACTCTCTATATTATAGGAATTGTAGACTGCTCAACCTGAATACTTTATATACAGTATTTACTCACATATATTATAAGACTAATTTTTTTCTCCTTAAAAATTAGATATAATGTCGGGCTTCATCTAATAAGTGAGTCAGTTTCATTGACGTAATGTATTTATAAAAGAGTCCCCAAAATACTGCCGATTTTAAAGTAATTAAAGGAACCTGTCTTATAGAAGGATCATCTTATAGATGGGTAAATATGGTAGGTTGTTTGGTTCAGCAGTTAGTAAGATAAAAAATTTCTGTGTATTTATTTCACAGATACTGAACCAGTGTACTCTGCGACTAGGACTAAACCAGGCGGCAGTACGTATGTACACGGAGGACGGTACAATGGTTGTTGAGATAGAGGACCTCATTGACTGGGCGATACAGAACTACAAAACCTTGATGGCGGATCATCTGGAAAAACTATACCAGGGTAAACAAGGTAAGAGCTGCTATTTTCAATTAAGTTTAAGTTGGATTGGAATCTTTGAAGAATTTGACAAATTACAGGGACCTTGGAGGGTAGACACAAAATATCACTTAAAATCTCCAGGTAGCGAAGAACCAGGAGAGTAAAAAGAAAAAAAATCTATTCAGAACATTGCTTAATTATTAAGTATATGTAGTGAAATGGGGTTATAGTTTATTTATCAGCTGTTTTGTTGAGGAGATTAGAAATGTTTCCCAGTGATAACAATTTTCAAGATAAACATGTTAAGAAAGTAAATTTTATAAATTGAAAATTTGTTCTTAACATCAGTAAATCCAGTTTTTCTGTGAAATGCATGAAAAACCGATGCACTTGCTAAACATCTTGTTTGGACATTTTGATTATCAAATACATTATTTTTTTTTAAGATGAGGATGAAAACCTGCAGCGAGGTGAAGGGGAAGGACAGGAAAAGGAAGGGGAGGGGCAAGATGACGTGGGAGAGGGGCCAGACAAAGGAGGTAAACATGGTCTTAGCATGACATTATACTAGTACAGGTCTGAAGAACATAACAATGCTTATAGAATCAAGATCTATGCAGTTAAAAACATCCATTTCTTTCAGTAGTCATATTTCAACAGAAATGGACTGACATGTGACATTTACAATGTGAATCTTTAACATGATCATTGACTAAAAATGTGTTTTGAAAGTTGACTTTGCTGATAATCAGAAATAAATACTAAAATTTGAGAAAAGCTTTTATTAATTTGTTTTTGAGCAATTGAGTTGTGTGCTATAAATAGAAACAGATGATGTTATGTTCTATAAATAGAAACAGACGATAAGGAGGCAGATAAGACATCTCGACAAAGAGAATATTTACTGAGTCAAGTGCGTCTACCCTCGGAGGAAACTATTCTTCGCTATCCAATAGAAATATGGGTATCCAGCGGCAAACCTTTTGTTCCACCAGAAGGTTAGTATAAACATTGATTTTTATCACCTTGTCATAATCATTGTAACCATAGTAACCATATTATACAATGACAGACTACAACTCTCTGTGACATTTAGATTGATGAATAGTTTATATATTGAAAAAAAAACTGTAATAAATTAGTTGGATCAATCAGTTAAAAATAGTTTATAATACAATTCCACGCTGATTCTGTAAAATTGCAAAAATTAGGTTGTTCAACTTAATTTTTGAAATGTGGGTAAGGATATTTTAAACAAGTGTTATAATTTTTGTAGTTGTTGAGTCCAAGATGGAGAACAGAAAGAAGAAGAGGGCATTCAGGTCAGCCGTGTCAGTCGAGTTGGACATTGAGAAACATGTACTCCGGCAAATGAAAGGTATTCATTTGTAAGAATGTAAATTTGCTTGTTGAAACTTGTATATTAAACACAAATAAATTAGACAGACAAAACAAGAAAACCATTAAGATATATTGAGAATTTCAGCAGATACCAGAGTTCAAGGTCATGAAGCTTAAAAGGGAGACAACTCATAAACTCCAGGATCTGATTGGTTATTACTTGATTTTACAAAAACAAATATTCTTTGAATTGAACCAGCTCATACAAAAGGAATGTTGCAACATGATATTATCTGGATGTATCTGTTTTCTTTAGGAAGAAGACTGGATGAGTTGAGCCCGGGAGAGTACAAGGGTACAAAGAACAGTAATAAACCTGTGATAGTTGAAGGTCATTGGGAGGAACCAACTGCTGAGGAACAACAAAAACATGACACTGTACATAAACTACAGGTAAGCTTAACGTAATCATATATAAAAACTGATGTTGGTAGGTCCCTTTATTGGCAATCATTATTTAAAGGGTTGTACTTGGAAGTAAATTAAACCCAGGTCAGTTTCTGGATTCCTTGTTAGTGCTGCAAGAGCTTTGTAATGCATGTTGTCTGTTAATCATACATCACTTTAAATAAAGCATACATTTATGTTACATTATATATTATATTTAAATATTTTTGTCATTTCTAGGAGCATCTTGCTGAAGTGAAGAAATACCAAAGAGAGAAAACAACTCCGTTGGTGTTAGACATGAGTAAAAGCCTTTACAAACAACGAGATACTGTAAGATGATAATTGCGAGTTTCTTAATGTCAGAATATATGGGTCAGCTGTCATAAATGACACAGATATTAGTTTCAAGCATACAGTAGATATGTACATTTTTGTTAAGATTTATGGTACCTGCCATTGAATCAATCGCCCCTCGTTAAATTGGGTTACAAACATTACATGTAGAAAGCTCCATGTAAGGAAGCCATCCAGCTGGTTTACAAAAGGTCACTGGTTCTACCCAGGTACCCGCCCTTGTCGGGATCAGTGCTTATTTCAGCATTCAGTGGTCTTCATCAAAAGCTGAAAAAGTCACCATATGACCTTAACTGTGTTAGTGTAACATGAAACCCCAAAAAACTATTTGACTTTATAAATCAGGTCGTACAAAGGTCAGATAGTCTCGAGACCTGCCAGTTTGAAAACCACATATTGAATAATGAAGTAACCCAAGTATTCAAAACTGTACCCAGCTGTTTTGTTTTTTTGTGTGTGTGGGGGGGGGGGGGGGGGG
This sequence comes from Mercenaria mercenaria, assembly GCF_021730395.1. Taxonomy (NCBI): domain Eukaryota; kingdom Metazoa; phylum Mollusca; class Bivalvia; order Venerida; family Veneridae; genus Mercenaria; species Mercenaria mercenaria. The sequence goes on along the minus strand of NW_026463197.1, from coordinate 46,941 downwards.
GGGGGTGACTAGTGGGTTTGTGAATTACTGGGAGTTAACTAGGTTACAAACTTACCATTTTTTCCTTAATTTTATTTCAGAAACGTATACTTGCTTATCCTAATGGGGAATCTGTTGAACGTGCTACATACATCTGGGGTGAAAGTTTCCAACAACTCCTTGATAGTGCTACAATGAGGCTCAATCTTTGGCAACCTGCCAAAAGGTTCTTCACAATGGAGGGGAAAGAGGTATGGTAAATTTTTCACCATTAACATGAAAGTATATTTCATTTTCTGAGTGTATATGAGTAGAATCAGTGAAACGAACTTTCTGAAGAAAGAATATACCTCGGATATTTGCAATTGCAAATTCCACGAAAAGTAGTCCCCCACAGAATTGATTAAAATCATAGTTAAAAGTTCAGATGCGAAGGAATTATATCATGAAAGAGTAGCCAGAGCAGTGTCATAATAATGCACATCTGAGCAAAACAAAAACAGATTTTCTACAAGAGAAAATCACTCAGTGGTTGAGATATGTATTATTTTGACTCTTGCACAGTATCATGCATTATTGTCTACATATTTGACAACAACCACCTAATCTTTGACACTGTGACGTAATAATTGTGATATACAAACAGGGACTTTATTGCATATTAATACACACTTTCAGTCTTATTTGTTAATTAGGAAAATAAATGTGTTAGAATTATATTTATCATAAGATTTTAATTTGTTTTTATGTAAAATATAACATTTAAAATATTTATACCTCTGATTTCTTTTACTTTCTTTTATTCAGTGTTTTTAGAGACATTTTTAGCTCGACTATACGAAGAATAAGTAGAGCTATCCTACTCAACACGGCGTCGGCGTCACACCTTGGTTAAGTTTTTCGTACCAGTTCATATTTTGACAAAGTCTTCTAAGATAAAGCTTTGAAACTTTCAACACTTGTTTACCATCACCATGGCCAGTTATAGGCAAGAGCACATAACTCCGTCAAGAATTTTGGCTGAATTATGGCCCCTTTCGACTTAGAAATCTTGGTTAAGTTTTTCGTACCAGTTCGTATTTTGACAAAGTCTTTTGAGATAAAGCTTTGAAACTTTCAACACTTGTTTATCATCACCATTTCCAGTTATAGGCAAGAGCACATAACTCCATCAAGGATTTTGGCTGAATTATGGCCCTTTTTGACTTAGAAATCTGGGTTAATATTTCGTACCAGTTCAAATTTTGACAAAGTCTTTTGAGATAAAGCTTTGAAACTTTCAACACCTGTTTACCATCACCATGGCCAGTTATAGGCAAGAGTACATGACTCCATCAAGGATTTTGGCTGAATTATGGCCCCTTTTGACTTAAAAATCTTGGTTAAGTTTTCAGTACCAGTTCATATTTTTTGTAAAGTGTTTGACATATGGCTTTGAAACTTTTATCACTTGTTTAGTATAATAGTCTCTATCTGTAGGAAAGAGTACATAACTCTGTCATCTATTTTGGCTGAATTATGGCCCTTTTTGGACTTTGAAATTGGTTCTGTTTTCATACAAGTCCAAAATTATTTGACATATGGCTTTTAACTTTGAACACTTGTTTATCATTATGATTTCCATCTGTAGGCAAGAGTACATAACTATTTTGACTGAATTATGGCCCTTTTTGGACTTTAATATTGGTTCATACATTGCCATTTAGTGCAAGACTTATCGAAATCAAAGAAATACAGGAACATTGTTTGTCTAATCTATTTATTTCTTTTGTCTGAATATCTGTGGAAATATTTCGACCCCTTTCTTCAATCAATTCTTCGAATAGTCGAGCGCGCTGTCATCAGACAGCTCTTTTTGTTTAAAATAAATTCATTTAACTACCTGACTGGGCTAATGTTACTCATGAAACACATTCTGTTACCTAGGTAACGAAATTCTCAAAAATACAGAAGGATGAGTTGGTTTGTGTATCAACTGGTAAACCATTCAAACAGGGACAATCTAGTAGACTGGATATAGAGATCAAGGCAAACTGGTCACGTGCACACAAACAGTATGGTCCTACATCTACAGATGTCCATGTTGAAGCACCAGCTAACCCTAAAGTTAATGTAAGTATTGACAGAATTGATTGACAAGGTGTATTGATTGGGAATTTAGTCATATCAAATCTGTTCTTTTTGAAGTTTGAAGTTTGAAGTTGAAGTTTTTTTCTCTACAAGTAAATTTAGCTCAGTTTTGATAGTAAAGCTTGCAAAACATTATTGAATTATATCCTCTAGCATACCAGTTGTTCTTGCAATGAATTGACAAAGATATTATATCTGTAATCATCCATTCTTTACCACTGAGTTATGTACGGGAAATGTCGGTTCCTGTAGATTGAGTAATTTTTCTGTAGGTTTTGTCTCGTCCAGGATACCGACTATATCTTAAGCCAAAATTGCTTGTACGTCATCATAAATAATGACTTTGAACAGGGGAAGTGTTACGATCATTTATATACAAAGCGCCTATAAATCTCTGACAATTGCGTCAGAGAGTCGATGTTTGGCTCAGTGGTTAGAGCATTCAGTTTGGGTTAACAACCGAGTGATCTGGGTTCAAAATCACAGGCAGTACAGATTTTTTATAATAAAATGCCACATGCAGTAGGGAGTTTTCATAATAAAATGCCACAGGCAGTAGGGATTTTTCATAATAAAATGCCACAGGCAGTAGGGATTTGTCATAATAAAATGCCACAGGCATTTTTCATAATAAAATGCCACATGCAGTAGGGATTTTTCATAATAAAATGTCACAGGCAGTAGGGATTTTTCATAATAAAATGCCACATACAGTAGGGATTTTTCATAATAAAATGCCACAGGCAGTAGGGATTTGTCATAATAAAATGCCACAGGCATTTTTCATAATAAAATGCCACATGCAGTAGGGATTTTTCATAATAAAATGTCACAGGCAGTAGGGATTTTTCATAATAAAATGCCACATGCAGTAGGGATTTTTCATAATAAAATGCCACATGCAGTAGGGATTTATCATAATAAAATGTCACAGGCAGTAGGGATTTTTCATAATAAAATGCCACATGCAGTAGGGATTTTTCATAATAAAATGCCACATGCAGTAGGGATTTTTCATAATAAAATGCCACAGGCAGTAGGGATTTTTTTTTTATTATATAATGCTATGTTCTTCGATTTATTATGGCTAAAAGTCGTAAGATTGTAAATAAAAAAGGCAGAATTGATGCCGAAACATTTATGTAAACTGACCGCCATTACATAACTGAGGTTCTATGAGAAACATGAAGTAAATATCCATATCTTGTAGGTAACTTGCAGAAAGTTGCCTGTTAGTCTATGCATCTTAATTATGTTATTTCTTTGGTAATAGATAATGAAATCTCTGTCTGGGAGTATGTTTGAGGTACCAAGCCATTGTGTGGTGATCACGTGTTGTGTTCTCCATTATCCGTTATATTGTATAGTAGTCTAGATTAGAACAGATATTGCTCAGTGAATTTAAACCAGTGAGGAGTTTTATACTACATTTACTTGTGCTATATGTGTTTGGATATATAAATTGCTTCCAAAATCATTTAACAATATTATGGTTATGGGAACATTGGGAGAAAGGGTGGAGGGGGGCTCACTGTCCTGAATGAATGGGATTCCTGACTCTGAATTACTTGCCTTTCACCTTGCCGAGATCAGGTCATCCTGTGAGGATGCCATCCATCTGGGTATAAGAGGTTACCATTCTACCCAGGTGCCTGCCCATGCCAGAAACAGTGTTGAGAGAAGCATTTGTGAGGTAACAGTCTCCATAAAAGCAGGAAAGTTATTGTATGATATAAAATTATGTGAGAGTGACTTAAAATTCAACAAAACAAAACAAATATAATGCTATGATGCCTATATATGGCTTCATGAAAGTTGTGAGTTAATTCCACTTTTGTTTTAAATTTATTTTACTCAGATAGCAAAGTCAGTTAACAAGAGTTTGCTCCCTTGGCAGTGGGAGGTTGGGATGGGGAGAGGTGGGGGTTTAGACTGATATGCAACCAGCTTGCCGCTTAAAATGTATCCATTGTTTTGCACAAGTAGCTGTAAAATTGCCATTACCCATCTGTAAAATTGTACAAAAGATGAATAAGATTTTTATTGCAACTCCCAACCTGCAGTCTTCCTTGCAGTTCAAGTTGAGATCTGGCTGAAATATTGTTCATACAGTATATTGTAAATAGTGTACGTGTGATGTTGTAAGATTACTTAGAAAGTTTCCTTTTTTGCAGTTGAGAATATATAATAGGTAAATTATGAAGATTCAGCTTGACATCTGAGCCACACAATGAGAAAACCAACATAGTGCATTTGCAGCCAGTATGGATCCAGACCAGCCTGTGTATCCACGCAGTCTGGTCAGGATCCATGTTGTTGGCTTTCAAAGCCTATTGCAATTAGAGAAACAGCAAAAAGAAAGGATCCTGACCAGACTGTGCAGATGTGCAGGCTGGTCTGGATCTGTGCTGGTCGCAAATGCACTACGTTGGTTTTCTCATGGTACGGCTCATTTATTGTTCAGTTATAAATATCAGACTTGTTTCAATTTTTAAATATTATGCAGTAAAGAAATCTGAGGGTAATTTTTTTTGACACTGTTGTGTCTGCATATAAATATATAACTAAAGGTTATTTAGTGCTTATTCATTGAAAAGAATCTTTAAACAATAACTAATTAAATTCATGTTTTGTCATACAGGTTGATCCATTTGGACCCCCAGCACTGGCGCTACCTTTGACCAGTGGTGATCAAGGAACCCAAAGTACAACAAGGCCCCAGACTGCCAAGGCAAAGTAAGGGAAAAGTACTGACATACTAGCCTCTGCGGCAAAGTAAGGGAAAGTACTGACATAGCCTCTGACCCAAAGTGAAATGTTGATGGGAAACAGACTTCTGACTTATCAGGGTAGAAAGTAGAATGTGAATATACTTTATGTAGATAAATACAGACACGGAATGCATGAGTGCCAATCTAGATGGCTGTAGAACTTTTGTATGAGAACGTTGTTTAAAATATAGACATAACGTCAGCAGACATGTCGCAAACAGATGTTGACATATTATCAGCTAATGTTGGCATATCATCAGCAGACATTGACTTACATTCAGCAGACATTTACTTATCATCAGCCGATATTGACATATCATCAGCTGACATGTCATAATCAGATGCTGAATATCATCGGCCGACATTGATAAATCATCAGCAGAATGTTAACATATCATCAGCCAATAATGACTTGCCATCAGAAGGCAACGTATCTGGCTTGGTTTTAAAGGAGCTACCAGTAATTTTTTTTGAAAGGCTTATACCAATACATTTTCAGTATTGAACTAATGGTTGTTCATGATGATCGAATTCCACTTTTTCTATTTTACAAATACTCTATGTTTGAATGACATTTGAATTTCTACCATTGTTATTTATTGTGAAGATTGACTTATAAAAGCTGTTATATACAACTAGTTTAGTTGTCTATTATTAGCCCGTTGTAAATACTGTGTGTTGTATATGTTGAAATTGTGCTAGATACTAGTGTTCAAATTGAATCGAAATTCACAAACTTATATTCTGTGATATATTTCTTAGAGAGCATGATTTTATTATATCATGTGTTTTAAAATGTTTTTTGCTTTATTTGAAGGCACTTTCTTATGTTGTATTTTTAATGCCTTTGTCAAACTGTTTTATCTAATATTTTTTGCCATAGATATTAATAGTACATTGTATTTCCATACTTTTATACTATAGTCTTTATATGTGAATTCGATAACTGTAATTTCATGCTACATGTGCACAACAATTCCAAGTTGTTATAATTTTACAATGTTTTGTGATTTTTCAATTGAAGTGTCTAACACAAAGTCATATCTCCATAGTTTTGATAACTTTCCTCAAAATGATGAAATTCGAGAGATATTGTTTGATTTTGATATAAATACAGTCTTTGAAATTATCAACATAAGAAGTGTGGAATGTCTGTATTTTTAAGGTACATGAAATAAAATATAAGTATCATGGAAAAAATTCAAGGGTCTAGGTATTAATGTTAATTTCAGAGACTTGTATTTAGAGCACTTGTTAGCTAATCACATGATTTTACCATTCTGACATGACAAAACGGCTCAGTTGTGTACAAAACTGTCAATATATTTTTATGTTTTTAAAGTTTATGTAAATCATAAACAGGTGTCAACTATGTTTTTGAATATTCTGTCTTATGAACTTTTATGAATTATTTATTATTATATGTGATAGTATTAAAGTTTGTGTATTGTTTTTACATTTTGAGCAGTTTATTTATATATATTTATGATAGGCCAACATGTGGTGTGAAACTACATCATTTAGTATAAATGAAAAGCCAGAAGCATTTTTTAATTATTTTGCATTAGTCTAAATGTTAGTCAAATTCATCTTTATAAATCTCATTTACCGAGAATTTCTTTACATTCCATGAAGTTTGAATCTTTTATAAATCTCATTTACCGAGAATTTCTTTACATTCCATGAAGTTTGGATCTTTTAATAATCTCATTTACCGAGAATTTCTTTACATTCCATTAAGTCTGGATCTTTTATATATCAATCTCATTTACCAAGAATTTCTTTACATTCCATGAAGTTTGGACTATATTTACAAAGTTTTTTGACCCTCCACTCACATACATTCTGAACTATTTCTTTGTACATTTAAACCAATCTGTCTCATACATTTACATTTGTCATTTTGAAATTGTAACATTCCGTCCACCAAATATTTTTATTTTATCTATGTTGCTTAAATATGTTTTTTGTGCAGTTTATTCTTTATTTGTCTATTTTCCATGCCAATGACTGCAATAATGCACAAAGGGGCAACTGTAGATGTTCCGCTACCTCCAGAAGTTTGAAAGTCCCTGTTTGACATATAATTATGCCGTTTAAAATTTAGGAAACGTTTTTAATCTTTTTTTTCCAGTTGTCAAATAGTAAGCTTGTCTGTGCAACTGCAAACAGTTTAATATAACTTTGTTCATGAATTATAGAGGGCTGAGCACGAAACTATTATATCTTGTTCCTTATTTATGTACAGTTACAATGTAGTTCCATGCTCATCCCTTAGTATGACTTGTCATGACAAATGTTGCCTATAGAAAGTACACGTTTTATTCAGTGTACCGTTCCTTCTGGCAGCATTTCTTGGACTTTAAATAGATCTAAAATCAAATCAATAAAAGTCTTGACATTTATTTGGTATGTATCCTGGAAAAACTCAAGTTCTAAGGTTTAGCTTTAGCTTTTATTATAATGGTTTGGACAGGTTTTGTTGTTTTGGGCACATCATTTTAGAAGTTAGGAAACATTTTTTTAAACTTTATTTTTCCGGTTTTCAAATGTTTCATGCTTGTGTTAGAATGGGTTGTGATAGACTGTCTATGGTCACTTGTGATAGATGTTTTTGTTATGAAATGTAGAAAATAAAATATGACTAGAATAAAACTTAAATGAATTAGATCTTGTTGTTTTCATAATGGAATTTTAAGTGAAATCGCACTGAGTATCTTGAGGATTGACTTTAAAGTATCACAGGCCCAGGAGCAGGGGAATAGGGGGTTTGGTTCCCGCAATTTTGAGAGTGGGGGAAGGGGACAGCATAATTATGCTTTGACCCCAAAGTTATGATAAGAAAACTCTCAGAAATAATAGAAGGTAAAAGAAAAGTATGCCAATGTGAAAGAGCATTTAGATGTACTGATAAGCATTTTGATAAGATGTCTATTGTCCAAAATAGGGGTAGATTAGGATGACCAGTCCCCCACCCGGCCAACTATGAGATTGCTCCTACGTCAATGAGTATTTAAACACGGACATGTTTGCGTTTTTGGGTGTTAGGGAATCCCCTGATGGGGATAAATCATCAAGTTCTACGACTTTGAAAAGCGGCCAAGTTTAAGAATAAGTTTTGGTGCGTTCTATAAACGAGTTCAAGCTCCAAATGTTGTTTGTGACTGACTGGTGATTTCCATGTAACATTGTCTAATTGTTGTACATTGTCTATGTACTTTCGTTTAATTTCAGTCATGTATACATGCTGTGTTGGGTTTCTTTCCGAGAAAGCTGCGTTCTTGGAGATTCTTAATGGATCTTTGCCCTTTTTGAGTCGGCTAAAGGCTGAAAACCTTTTGACGAGTCCTTGCTGTTCAGCGATTCTATAAATGGACCGAATAACACGTGAAGGGATGTAGTTCCATTAGATTTCTCAAACTTCAAACAGTTCACTGCATGAATGAAGTTAAGTTGTGTCAATTCCCTTTGCTATGACCAATATACGATGTAATCTGTCATATTTATGACTTGTAATTGTGCAATACTCGAATGTAACTCATTAAGCATAAATGTGCATTTTAAGAATTGCGCAGGCTTACAAAGCTTGGGTAACATCCAGCGAAAGACAAAAAATAGTTCCACAGGGCTCCAGATAAGATGCGTATAAGCGTAAATTACGTATAGAAATAATGCAAATACGCATGTCTAATAATTTCTAAGCGTATAAAAACGTATATAAAATTACAGAAACGCACACAATGCTTTTTTAAAAACAAAATCTGAATCGTCTGGATGCGTTAGGTAACAGCCGATCAGCCTTAATTCACCCACATTGAACGTAAACACGCATCGTATGATTTCTATAAACTTTGCGTGGGTTGAATTTTGCAGTCAGTAAACGGATAAATTATCGGAAGAAGAAGCTCTTACTGGTTTGTTTAGTTACTACTGATATTAAAAATGATTTTAATTCTTATTTTTCGAGAAATAAACAAATCGGCGAAACATTAAATTGTATTTTCTTGTAGTTTTTGAAATCGAAAGTAGATCGTCTATGTTTGGCTGCTTTCACGAAACGAAACAACTTTTTTATGAAAAGATTTAAATAAGAGGTAATTTAACCGTAAACTTCAATGTCAGATACTGCCAATTGCTGCTAAATGTCTTCGTATCATCACAATTTGTAAAGTATATTGTTGAAACTGGAGAAAAGTGTAATCGTATCCGGATATAATATTTTGGGTAAATATCGAGCTGTGTTATGAAATTTTAAGAAAAAAACTAAAAACAAACTGAAACTGGTAGACTATACTGTCAGTACATCAATCATTAGCCGACTCAGACCCTTCAGGCCTTTGATTTAATTCCTTATGTTCATCACATGCAGAGGCAACACCTTCACCACCCTCACCCCAACCACCCACAAACACACCCCCAACGCAGGTTCAAACATAATTCTGTAATCACAGAACATTGGATGGGTTGATATTGAATGACAACACCGAATCACAGTATAAGAAGACTAAACGGTTACTATACGAAAATAAAAATATACAGACCAAAGAGTTACACATAGCTTTGCGTCAGTTATAGCTTTGTGTTAGTTATACATTGCTTTGCATCGGTTACACATAGATTTGCTTCAGTTAATCATTTCTTTGCGTCAGTTATACATAGCTTTGCATCGGTTAATCATTGCTTTGTGTCAATTACACATAGCTTTACGTCAGTTAATCATTGCTTTAATTGCGTTAGTTATACATAGCTTTGCGTCAGTTAAACATAGCTTTGCGTCAGTTATAAAAAGCTTTGCGTCGGTTAATCATTGCTTTGCGCCAGTTACACATACATAGCTTTGTGTTAGTTATACATTGCTTTGCATCGGTTACACATAGCTTTGCTTCAGTTAATCATTTCTTTGCGTCAGTTATACATAGCTTTGCGTCGGTTAGTCATTGCTTTGCGTCAGTTACACATAGCTTTACGTCAGTTAATCATTGCTTTAATTGCGTTAGTTATACATAGCTTTGCGTCAGTTAAACATAGCTTTGCGTCTGTTATAAAAAGCTTTGCGTCGGTTAATCCTTGCTTTGCGTCAGTTACACATATAGCTTTACGTCAGTTAATCATTGCTTTAATTGCGTTAGTTATACATAGCTTTGCGTCAGTTAAACATAGATTTACGTCTGTTATAAATAGCTTTGCGTCGGTTAATCATTGCTTTGCATCAGTTACATATAGCTTTACATGCATAGGTTTGCAGTTCTACATAGCTTTGCGTCAGTTATAAGTAGTTTTGCGTCAGTTATACATAGCCTTTTAGATGTTGCATATAGCCTTGCTGATTCTTGCTGCTGCCTCGAAACGGCTGCATTGGTCCTCAATTCGTTTTATATTGTTCATTATTATTACGGTCGCCCGTAGATGAATGGAGGGTACCGCTTGTATCTCATGATAGTCTGTTGTGTATTGTACCGTTCGCGAGAAAGTAAAAGTGTTAAATGTCACTTGTTACTGTCTTTCTACCGCTACAGCTTTGCCTTGGTTCATGGCTCGTTGCATGTCTTTTAGTATTATTACCGTCACCCGTAGAATAATGGAGGATGTCACTCGTTCGTTTCGTCATGTTGTCTCTTGTGCTGTGCGGTAAAACCATTTGCAAGAAAGTAAAAGTGTAATGCCGTGCCTAATATCTTAATAATTCTTTAGTAAAAATTGTATTTTGTGTAGAAAGTGCGCTTGATTGTCTTCTGGTTAGCTTACTTCTTTCCCAGGATCTAGCTGATTACACGGTTAGATTTTCTGGCTGGCTTTTCATCCAGACTTTGAGCGGCTATAATATTCCATTTACATAAAATATGATAAGCGCGTTTTCATATTTTATTCATATCTGACAAAGAGGGTCTTTTGTGCTTTGAATTTGGCATTTAACATAATGAAATAAAATCATGTATATTGCATGTGTGTTTCTGATATATATTTTGTTTTGAAAAACCGTCAAGCTTAAAGAATGCAAGATTAACCAATGTCGCAAAATAGGTTGCTAGATACTGAAGACACGTCTTCATCAAGCATTTCATATATTTATATTTACATCCATTTTTTATTTTCCAGTTGGATGTGACTTACATGTTTAAGGCAGTGGCCCCTCAATTCCTGTGTGATTATGTTTTCTCTTAAGAAGTTTGACATTCTCGGGACATACGCCTAAATAATACTCCCTAAAATGCCGAGTGCCGAACCATCATTCGGATGTACATGCGGGTTCACTACCTTGAAGCATAATAACCTATTAATATTTATTGCATTTGTACATAGTCTCTTATCTTGCTTTGACTGGCCGGATGATGAACATTTTACTCTAAATGTCAATCAATTTATATATTGTATCCACGATTTAAGCTATCAAAACATTCATTTTTTGTGCTTTACTGAGATAAAACATTTGTTTTCACAGTTCAGTTTTTTTTTCTAAACAATTCGTATTTTCTAAATCATTACTTTACGATAAATACACGAGTCCACCAGGTCACCAGACCCTTCCAGAATAATTAAAAAAATTGTTTCATGTATTTCATTGAGCATAAATTAACCACAAATTGGACAGTAACTTTTTTTTTTAATTTCTGTGTAGTAAGTCTACTCTCAAATGTTCTGTTGCAAAGTCACAATAAATACACTACAAGTAGTCTGTCGGGCCGCTATGCTGCTCGATTTAAAACTTTCACAGTAATAAAAAGACTTTTTTTCAATAACATACAGAGGGGTGATAACTTATTAAAGTTTATTTGGGGTAGACATGGTTTTATTTGCCCTTGACTACTGTAACAATAAAGTTCAATTTATTTAGGACATGATATTTATAGACTCGTTCTTGAAAAGGAAGTAAAATTAGGTTAATGTTAACCGTAACTACAGAAAGTGTTTTATTTTTCTAAATTTCTTTTCATTTTACACACATTTATCTCCGGTGTTTCTTTCAACGGGAAATTATTTGTCGTGTTGCGGATTACTTTACTTAGTAACAATTATTTGAGCAATATAAACAGACATTTTATCAATCTAAAATTCAACACTAGTTCAAAGTTTGACCTTTAAAGATCCAATATGGCAGTATCGGGTAGAAAGGTTGCCGATTTTCAAGGTTCCATATCCAAAGGCTCAGCAGAGGACTTTGACCATAGATGTGAACCATGTTTGGCGATTGGTCAGCAAATAGAAGCTCATGGATTTTGTGTGGACTGTCAAGAACACTTGTGTAAGAACTGCTTTGCTTATCATCAAAGGTTAAAGGCGAACAAACACCATCAGCTGGTAAACAAAGATAATATGGCTAAACATGCTGTTAGCAAGGTGTCAGACGAATGCACCGAGAAGTGTCAAGTGCACAAAAAGGAAGTAATTAAATTTTTCTGTCCAAAACACGAAGCTCTCGGCTGCAACGATTGTATCGTCCTGAATCACAGAGCATGTGATATTGACTATATACCTGATAAATGTGCAGGTATCGGGGATAGTACAGAGTTCAAAGAGTTACTAAGGGAGCTTGATCAAAAAGTAAATGAGGCTGATAATATTATAAAACAGGCTTCAAATAGAGAAAAAGAATTAGATTCTTGCTATGATAAGCTACTCAAAGAAATTTCAATGTTTCGCAAAGAGATAAATGATCGTTTAGACCAACTACAAAAGCAAATCCAGACGGATGCTGACAAAAAGAAGTCCACAGATAAACAAACAGTAAAGAATATACTTGAAACATGTACAAACATTTCTTCAGATATCAAACAACTACAGTCGAGACTTCAAGATTACAAAGCCTCTAAGCAGAATGGACAACTTTACATTACAATGAAACAAGCTAAATCCAAACTAAAGTCAGACGAAATAAAGGAGGCAGACAGGAGTTTAGAAAAAGCAAACATGCAATACACATTTGATCAAAACCAAGACCTGACAAACATGCTTTCAAGACAAAATGCATTTGGAAAGCTCACTCTCTCTTCCTCTGTGGTAACTTCAAAGGGTAGGAAACCTATCGACAAATTAACCCGCAAAGAAAATATAAATATAAAGACGAAATCTGATCAAATTTTGTGCTGGATCACAGGATGTGTTGTTCTGTCTTCTAACAAACTTGTGGCGGCTGAATTTTACAATAAGAAGCTGAAAGTTGTTGACATAAAAAACAAAGCTATAATAGTAGAGACAACACTTTCTTCAGATCCATGGGACATTGCAGTAATGCCCCAGGACCATATTGCTGTGACAATGCTAGAGAAGAAAGAAATCCTTATAATGACAACAGCAGATAAACTGTCAACTGTCCGCAAATTTCCAGTTAAAGGATATTGTAGAGGTATAGCTTATCATGAGGAACATCTCTATATAGTTAGCAGTTATCCAAAGTGTGTATATGTTACAGATACACAAGGTAACGTACAGAACACAATTAAACTGGATAATAAGATATTTGTCTCACCATACTACTTACTGCTGAGTAAGGATCTGAGACATATCTTCATCAGTGACTGTGATAGCGACAGTGTCTTTAGTATAACATTACAAGGTGACATATCTGCTGAATACAAAAACAAAGACTTTATATCACCAGAGGGAATGATGATGCTAGACGATGGATCCTTGCTGGTGTGTTGCAGTGTAGGAAATGGCAGCATATATCGTATCTCGGGTGATTTGAAGCAATGTCACACAATGATAGATGATCTGTCATACCCGTACTCTCTGTGCTATAATCGTGATGCACATGAGGTCTATGTCGGATGTATGGATAATCAGATGATTGTGTTGAGTTCAATATAATGAGTTTTATGACACAACAAACAGTTTGGGTCATGTAAAAATACAACATTGTGTCATTCATATTTCATATGCATTCTTTAAAAGATGTTACAGAAATGGATGAAATAATTCTAAACATTTAATCCCTAATAATTAGAGAACAATTTTTAACCGCTTACACAAAAGTGATAGACTAGAAAACAGTTATAACTGTTTAATGAAGTTTGAAGCAGTTTAACTTTGACTGAACTATTGATAATATAATAATATAATCAGATTCTGAGTTTTGTTACATGTTCTATTTATGTTGTACATGTACATATATATAAAAATAATCGTTTTCCGGGGAAGATACAGGATTTTAGTTAAAGTGCATGGTGTTTTATGGCACCCAGGATCTCTTAATTTAACAAGTTTGTCATCTAAAAATATCTAATATTTTAACAAGAAGGTCATGATGACCCTGAATCGCTCACCTGAGTAATATGAGCCACATGTTTCAAATGGCAAACTGACGCTAAAATATTAGAAAGTAGGTCAGTAGGTCAAATTCATGGTCACTGAAAGTTTTAAGATTGGTATGCAAAGCTGTGTATGTCATCCAAATTTCAAGACTGTATCTTAAAAAACAAAAAAAGTAGGTCAGTAGGTCAAGGTCACAGTCAATTGACTCCTAATCGCTTGGGGTCATCAGGTAATTATAATTAAACAGTCTAGGAAATATCTGATAATTTTTGAAGTATTTGTTCCTATATAACTCATATAATAAGTGATACCCAAGGGGCATAATTTGAACAATCTTGTTATAGATCCATTAGGCAACGCTACATACCAAATATCAAAGGCCTAGGCCTTAAACTTTCAGAAAAGAAGATTTTATTTTTTTCCCCAAAATAAGTCTATGTTAAATTTAGGACCCCCAGGGCAGGGTCTCATTTCACCCCAGGGGCATAAAATTTGAACAAATTTTGTACAGGACCACAAGGCAATGAAACATACTAAATATCAAAAGCCTATGCCTTGCAGTTTCAGGCAAGAAGATTTAAAAAAGAAAATTCCTAAAAGGTCTATGTAAAACTTAAGACCCCACGAGGCAGGGTCTCTATTCATCCCAGGGGCACAATTTGAACAATCTTGGTAGAGGACCACAAGGCAATGCTTCATACCAAATATCAAAGGCCTAGGTCTTGCGGTTTCAGACAAGAAGATTTTCAAAGTTTTTTCCTATACAATTCTATGTAGACTTGGGACCCCCGGGGCAGGGCCTCTTTTCACCCCAGGGGCACAATTTGAACAATCTTCATAGAGGACCATTGTATACTGGATCGAAGTGAATACATTATTCTTCAATCTACTCGCACTTGACCAGTTTTCAGCGATAGTTCGAATATATCTTTTTATGACTAGCGCTGTCCTTTGGTGAAGAGAATCTCCTTGAGTAGTCTTGCAAAGTCATTAGCATTTCACCCCTTTAAAACCTAACCATGCTATTTTCTACTATTTTTCCTTAAAATGGTATAGCGCACGTCTTTGTACATAAGATGGAATTTAACCAAAGGCAAATGAAATCTGAAAGAGAGAAAACCCGGGAATAGGGCTTAATATTGTTAAATCGTAATGTAAGTAAGCCTTTGGTCTTCTAGGACCATCCCAGTGTTGATTGCAAAGAAAAATTCCGTGTACCGAATTCGGGTAAAAACCGTTTTTCATTCTATGCACATATCTTTCACCTTTTGTATAAGAAATGTCCGTTTTGGCACTATATTTAGCGTACTGTTATGATAATTGTGTGCTTTGACCTACTGCGACCTTAAAGTGAAACCCTGTGTATTTTGTTCATTCAATTAATTTGATAATTATGTTATGAAATAACTGTGTAATTGTAAATATCCTTTTTTAAATTTCTTTCAAGTAATCTCTAGTATGAGACGTTGTCACATATTTTCTGTTATCGTTGCGACCTTGCAACATTTATGTAGCTTACATAAATTTATTTGTAACTAGTTCGTTTTATCTGCAAATAGCTAATATAGCTTTCGAACATAAAACTCAACTTTTCAGTTATGAAAACGTAGAATCAATGCTTTATTACACGTAATAAATGAATCAACAAGGTTGTACGGAGCGACACCGTAACAATTGTTGTGGAGATGTCGTCTCATGTTATCGTTGAGACTCGACTTACGTTGGAACGTACTTCTCCCGGAGTGATATATAGTGAAATGACAGTTTGCAGTATTGTATTTGTATGTATCATGCAAGATAGGACATAGTAATGTTTTCATTTTCAGCCGTAAAGCTTTTCATAGGACCAAATTTGTAGCCAGGAGAATATCATATAAGTGGAAAGTGTCACAGGAACAGTTCTTTGTATAGTATTTGGAACTGGTAGATCAGACTATGCTATTTATAAAGCGAAATATGTTACAATGACACTGACGCATACAAAATAGATCATCTTGCGGTAGGCTACAAGGAGACATCTGTGAAATTTTTAAATTCATTAGGTAATATTTCTATAACAGGAGATTATGTTCACGGTGAAAATAGCAGTGATAAACCATTTTCACCAGGTCTGTGATCATTTATCCAGTTCGTGAAGCACACATGTATATTAACACTGAAAATGTTTATGACATAACGTTTATAGCGAAAATTGGAATGATAAACCATAAATTTCTCTTCTCCTTTTATCATTAATTTGTCTAGAACATTAAAAATGTTGTAATAGTTAATGACCGTCATTGTATAAACAGATGGATGTAATACTGTTAATGAAACTGACAAATGTTGACAAAAAATACATTTCATTTAACATTCTACTTGTCTTTATTATTCAGGACGATGGCTTCTATTGCTCGCCATACATATTTAAAAAAATTAGTAAAATAACAAGTATCTAGATACAAACTTGCAGTGACATATATAAGGCCAAGACAATGTGTTTAATGTCTAAATACTAGTATATTATTAAGTTAGTTTATACCACGATTGGTTTCTCAGTGTAAAATAGTTATCTATGTTTTTAAAACTATACTGAAAAGGAAATGACTGAATAAGTTTGAAGATGACGTTGTGAAAACACACTAATAATATTCAGGAAATGCTTACTAAATTGTCCGTTTGTCATCTTGTAGAATAGCTGTATTATATCAGTATCATCAATATGATTTGCATGGAGATCATCTAGGCGGTAAACGTAGGTTACTTGGTTGTGGTGGATCTTATAAAATGACCACACCCGTGAACTGCTCGTGCGCGAAATTGATTAATCGAAGAACGTTATATTATACGGACAGCATTGATATTATAAGAGAATCAGCAGAAATTATAGCTTTCTGCGTGCCTACTGAAAATAATATGAATTAATTTTTCAAGAGAACATAAATTCCTTTATTTACTACGATGTTATAAAAGTATGTTTTGGATAGATATTAATATGCGTTCTTACAATCGAAATAAAACATCAGTATTGAATAATAAAAATCGATCGTCAAATAATTGATTGAGGTTTTATACTGAGTAAAAATATTACTATTTTTGTCACGGGGAGCCGAAAATACTAAGGTGATGGTCTCCATGTGGCGTGTTTATTCTCGTTTAAAACATTAAACCGTAGACTTGTTGGTGAAGTTTCAACAATATTAGTTGATACGTCACAAAATTATTTAACTTTTAGTGTCCGAACTACTTTTGGACACGCTGTATCTACTTTATTCAGTAAAATATGGACGTGATATAGCACATATATGTGTTGTATATCTGGATGTGAAAATGTTTAAGAAAAATATAATATGCACAATGTATTTTATCTTTGCAAACAAACATTAACACACAATGTGTATGTAAAGCTTAGTTTGCGAGAGCAGCAATATTCTGCACAAGTCGGTTGCGTAAATGAACGAATTAAAATATTAGTTTCCATTTACATGTGTTCGAATCTTTGTTTGATATTTCATTTCTAAGATCTTAAATCAACGAATGTTCGAAAGAAAAGGTCGTTTTTTTATGAAAACATGAAATTATATGCCAACGAAATGTTATAGTATTACTAGTGTTGTCACATTTCCTTACGATGTCTAGCCTACCATATCAATAATTACCGCGGTCTATGGGGTTTTACTATTTATTCACTCTTTTGTGATAACCATAATACATTTTGTGATATCCGTAACTCATTCTATGATATCAATAAATGTATTTTGTAATGTCATAAATTGCTGTGCATTTAATGATAGCACTAATTGAAAATTTAGATATCTATATTTAAAGATATTATAAATTAATCACAAAACATATTCATATACATTTTAGCTCACCCCGGCGTCGGAGTCGGCGTTGGTTAAAGTTTTCATGAAATGGTAATATCTTGTTTACCATCAAGGATATTTACTTCGAACTTAGAACACTTGTGTATTATAACAGTCTCTACCTGTAGGCAAGAGTACATAACTCTGTCAAGTATTTTGGCTGAATTATGGCCCTTTCTGGACTTGGAAATTGGTTCAGATGTCGTACAAGTCCATGGTTTTTAAAAATTATTTGACATGTGGCTTTGAAACTTTGAACACTTGTTTTTTATTATAGTTTCTACCTGTAGGCAAGAGTACATTAAGTGTTTTTGGCTGAATTATGGCATTTGAATTTATACAAAACGATTTAACATGTGGCTTTGAAACTTTGAACATTTGTTTATTGTCTTCATCTTCATCTTCATCTGTAGGCAAGAGTACATAACTCTATCATCTATTTTGGCTTAATTTTGGCCCTTTTGGACTTGGAAATCAGTTGAATTTTTCATAACAGTCCATATTTTGCCTAATCTGTTTGTCATATGGCTTTGAAACTTTGACCACTTGTTTGCCATCGTAGTCTACATATGTAGGCAAGACTTCATAACTAGGACAATGACTTTATCTCAGTTATGGCCCTTTTCTGACAGAAATTAGTTAAGTATCGCATACCATTCCATATTTTGTCTAAACTGTTTGACATATGGCTTTGAAGCTTTGACCACTTGGTCACACATATCCAAATCTACAAATACAGGTACATAGTTTGTCTTATTTGTTTTTCTTCTTTTGTCTGAAAATCTCTGACCTGTAATATTTTGACCCCATACTTCCACCAGTTCTTTGAATAGTCGAGCGCGCTGCCAAATCATTAAAGGATGTGGTTTTATGACATCCTAAATTCGAATTATGGAAATTAAAATTCATACACAATAGTGTTGTTGTAAGATTTTAAATTTTTAAAAGACATCTTAAAATTGATTTTAAGATAATTATCCAAAAAATAGTCCTTATTACAATGAATTTGTGATACCCATAAGTGATTTAAGGGCATCTATGAATTAAGTTGTGCTAATCCGTAAATGAATTTAGCATGCACAAAATACTGATTCACCACATTGCAGTTTTGCAGTTGACATTTCATTAAGTGAGACTGACCGGGCTGTATACTATTTACTCTGCGTTACTTTATGTTACCAATTGTGCGCTAGTTTAAGTACTAACTACATTATTTTACAAAGAGCATGGGCGAGGCGGGTGCGCGGGGCGAAAACTTAATAAACAGCGGGAGAGCGGGACGGAAACACGCTAATTAGGGAGGGCAAGGGACAAAAAATGCATGAGATTTAAGAAACAAAAAAGCTTGGTCGCGCGGCGAAAAGACGCTAATCAGAGGTCTATTTTCGTCGGATTTTCCTTGCACGATCCCGCTAAATATCGTGTTTTCGCAGCGCGACCCCGACATTTAGACTCTTCTTAAAAATGCTGTGTCTTTGCTCGGTGAGATCACAGAGTAAAAACACGTGCTATAGGCTGTTTGAACGGCGGAGCGCGTGGCGAATTCTAGAGTAATGAAATAATAAGGCTAGAGTGCGGGGCAAAAGCTCGCTAAAAATCGGGGTTAGGAGATGGAGGCGAAAGACAAGATTTAAGAGGGATATTGGCGGGGTCACCGAGTAAAAAGAAGCTAAATGGCGCTCTGCGTGACCACACCGTAATTACGTGTTTTCGTTTCCCGCCCCCGCTGTTCAGCGTGTTTACGCTCCGCGCCCTCGCAATTTAAATTTCTTAAATCTCGTGTTTTCGCTTGTCGTTGTCGTTGGGTGGTGGGGGGCTGAGCCCAAAAAGACGAAATGGCATAAATCAGCCATCATACAAAAATTAATGGGAACACAAGTCATTAAGGTTGATTTCGGGTAGACTAAAGTTTTATGTTCCCTTGACTTCAATGAAGCTAGATTTAATCGGATCATGATATTTATAGACTCGTTCTCGAAAAGGAAGTAAAATCAGTTTAATATTTACCGTAACTGCAGAAAGTGTTCTTTTCTACATTTCTTTTTATTTTACACACATTCATCTTCGGTGTCTTTTAATGGGAAATTATCTGTCTTGTTTTGGACTACTTAGTTACAATTATTTGTGCAAAATAAACAGAGACATTTTAAATTATCAATCTGAAATTCAACACTAGTTCAAAAATTGACCATTGAATATCCTCTAAATATGGCAGTATCGGGAAGAAAGATTGCTGATTTTCAAGGTTCCATATACAAACATTCAGCAGAGGACTTTGATCATAGACGTGAACCATGTTTGGCGTTCGGTCAGCAAATAGAAGCTTATGGATTTTGTGTGGACTGTCAAGAATACCTGTGTAAGAACTGCTTTGCTTACCATCAACGAACGAAGGCATCAAAACATCATCAGCTGGTAAACAAAGATTATATGGATAAACATGTTGTCGTCAAGGAGTCAGACGAATGCACTGAAAAGTGTCAAGTGCACAAAAAGGAAGTGATTAAATTTTTCTGCCCTAAACATGAAGCTCTCGGCTGCAACGATTGTATCGTCCTGAATCACAGAGCGTGTGACATTGACTATATACCTGATAAATGTGCAGGTATTGGGGACAGTGCAGAGTTCAGTGAGTTACTTAGGCAACTTGATCAAAAAGTAAATGAGGCTGATGATATTATAAAACAGGCTTTACTTAGAGAAAAAGAATTAGATTCCTGCTATGATAAGCTGCTCAAAGAAATTACAATGTTTCGCAAAGACATAAATGATCGCTTAGATCAACTACAAAAGCAAATTCTGACATATGCTGACAAAAAGAAGTCCACAGATAAACAAACTGTAAACAAGGTGCTTGAAACATGTACAAACATTTCTTCAGATACCAAACAACAACAGTCAAGAATACAAGATTACAAAGCCTCACAGCAAAATGGACAACTTTACATTACAATGAAACAAGCTAGATCCAAACTAAAGTCAGACGAAATAAAGGAGGCAGACAGATGTTTAGAAAAGACAAACATGCAATACACATTTGATCAAAACCACGACCTGACAAACATGCTTTCAAGACAAGATGCATTTGGAAAGCTCAGTCTTTCGTCTTCTCTTGTAACTTCAAAGGTCAGGAAACCTCTCAACAAATTAACCCGCAAAGAAAACATAAATATAAAGACGAAATCAGATCGGAAGGAATGCTTGATAACAGGAGGTGTTGTCCTGTCCTCTGACAAACTTGTGGCAGCTGACTATAGCAATGAGAAACTGAAAGTTGTTGACATAAAAAATAAAGATGTCATAGAAGAGACAACACTATCTTCAGGACCACGTGACATTGCAGTAGTGCCTCAGGACCATATTGCTGTGACAATACCAGAGAAGAAAGAGATCCTTATAATGACAACAGCTGGTAAACTGTCAACTATTCGCAAGTTTCCAGTGAAAGGAGAATGTTGTGGTATAGCTTATCATCAAGGTCATCTCTTTATAGTTTGCAGTGACCCGAAGTGTGTATTTATTACAGATACACAAGGTAACGTCCAGAACACAATTAAACTGGATGATGACAGATTTGTCCGCCCACAGTACTTACTGCTGAATAAGGATCAGAAACATATCTTCATCAGTGACTTTAGTAGGGACAGTGTCGTCAGTATAACATTACAAGGTGATATATCTGCTGAATACAAAAACAAACACTTTAAAAACCCACTGGGAATGATGATGCTTGGCGATGGATCCTTGCTGATGTGTTGCTGTGGGTTAAATGGCAGCATATATCGTTTCTCGGGTGATATGAAGCAATTTCATAAAATGATAGATCTGTCGTTCCCATACACTATTTGCTGTAATCATGATCAACATGAGGTCTATATCGGATGTTATAGCAATCAGATAAAAGTGTTGAGTGCAAAATAGTATGTTTTATGACACCTAATAATTAGAGAACAATTTTTATTTGCTTACACAAACTTGGTAATCTATAAAACTACTTAGTGAAATTTGAAGCTGTTTAACTGTGACTGAACTATTAATTATATTATAATCAGATTAATAATAAGTTTTGTTACATCCTCCATTGCATTTATATTGTACATATATATAAAAATCGTTTTCCGGAACAGACACAGGATTTTGGTTAGTGTGCGTGGTGTTTTAGCGCGTCCGTGGTATATATCATTTTAACAAGTTTGTTAACATCTGTCTAATATTTTAAAGATACAGTAGGCTACATTTTTCCAATCCATCACTTGGACAGGTAGAATAAAATCTTTATTTATATATTTATATATATTTATATATGAGGCTAATTTCTTGAAGGTCTCTTGTAGAGATGTTATGGTTTAATACATTTTTGAAATTTCACATCTTAAAAATATAGAAAAGAGCTGGACTAGTTAGAAATCGTGGACTTTATTTTTCTGACTTTGATGCTAACACATTTGGCCACTTATTGAATAAAAGATGTAATGTATAGATATTGAAATAAAATCTATTAGATATCAGACAAATAACCTGTATATGAAATAGTTAATTAAATATTTCTTTGTAACAGCCATGTGATTTTCTCTTTGTAATGAAAGTGATTTATATGTGTCAGTGTCAAATATCCTCTGAATATTAATTTATAGAAAAAGGCAAGGTGTCCGGTCCTGTAATCAATATACATGTGCTATGATCTACTGTATTACCATATATAAATGGTAATTGTTAGTGAAAAGGTATGATTAGTTGTCATAAAATTGCAGTTATTATTTTTTTTTTTTGTAAATATTTTTATAAACAGCTATCAGTTAACTTGAGAGAGTATTCACATTAATCACTGGGCCTTTAGATAGCCTTATACAAGTCGTTAAGATGTGCGGTAAACGAACCTCTAGACACCGGGTCTAGCGGTCCGGATACCAGACCCCTAGCCACTGCCTAATTTCTATCTCTTGCGAACTGCATGAAAAGATATATTTATACGTTAACGTAATAAAACATATTATAGTATCTTTTCATCTTATCTTTCCATTACTTTATATCTAAAAGAATGGCGCCATTTGCTTCTGTTTTAAGGAACTTAACCAACCTAAGCTGTCAGCAAATTTAAACTCCTGAGAATGTGAGTTCTCATCTACTTAAGTATTGCTTGGTTGGTTCTTGTTTTCTTTCTTTGTCTGTTTGGGTTTAACGTCACACCAAAACAATTATTGGTCATACTCTGACTTTCCTGCTTTTTTTGGTGGAGGAAGACCCTAGGTGCCCCTTCGGGCATTGTTGGTGGAGTAAATCCTAGCTGCCCCTCTGGGCATTGTTGGTGGAGGAAGACCCTCGCTGCCCTTCGGGCATTATTTTAGACATGGACGGGCAACCAGGTAGAACCACCGATCTTCCGTAAGCCAACTTGGTAGCTTTATAAGAAAAGAATCTACAATCAAAGCGAGGTTTGGAACCCACAGTGATTAGGGTTGATTGAAAGCCTTTTTTACAAAGAACAAGTACGTGTTGACAAAATTTTAATGACCAGAACAGTTTAAACAATAACGAGCATTATAAAAATGAAATACTATTAATGAGCATAATATAAAAGTAATACTAAAGAATGCTCAGAATTTAACAATAAAAAGAAAAAAGATAAATAATCTATATATAAAAGTGCCAAAACATATTGTAAACCAAGATAACAAACTCAGCTGTTCATTATTCATTTACATTGATAGAGGAGTGTAGGACAAAACATTTCCATCTGATTTTTACTAAGTGTACCCCTTCCATGAACCTCTCCCATTAACTTTCCTTACTTTTTATTTAAAATATTTTCAAGGACAATAATTTAACTATATTGATTTGTATTTAATGTTACAACAAGCAGCTAACGCCTGACAGCGTTTTGGCCGGGTTTTCCGAATTAGGTGATAACGAGTTAAAGTTCTAATAAAGGCATGCAATAAAAAAAACCCAAATTAATAAGCACTATTGAAGCAAAAAAGGAAAAAAAGAAATGAACAGGTAGAAAATGAAATTAAAGATATAAATTGGTGTAAAGAAATAAAGTAAGAAAACACCATTTTCAATGTTAAAATCCATGTGACCTTGACCTTTGACCCCGAAATCACTTGGGGCCAGCTTCACATCAAGACCAACATACATATGAAGTTTGAAGGTCCTGGGTGACATACTTGTCTAGATATTGAGCGGAAACAATTTTCAATGTTCAGGTCCTTATGACCTTGACCTTTAACCCAGTCGCCCTGAAATCAGTAGGGGTCATGTACACATCAAGTTCAACATAACTTTGAAGTTTAAAGGTCCTATGTAAAATACTTGTCCAGATATTTAGCGGAAACCATTTTCAATGTTCAGGTCCCTGTGACCTAGACCTTTGACCCAGTGACCCTGAAATCAGTAGGGGTCATGTACACATCAAGATCAATGTAACTTTGAAGTTTCAAGGTCCTAGGAGAAATACTTGTCCAGATATTTAGCGGAAACCATTTTCAATGTTCAGGTCCCTGTGACCTTGACCTTTAGCCAAGTGACCCTAAAATCAATAGAGGTCATGTACACATCAAAATCAATGTAACTTTGAAGTTTCAAGGTCCTAGGAGAAATACTTGTCCAGATATTTAGCGGAAACCATTTTCAATGTTCAGGTCCCTGTGACCTTGACCTTTAGCCAAGTGACCCTAAAATCAATAGAGGTCATGTACACATCAAAACCAACATACCTATGAAGTTTTAAGATCCTAGATAAATACTTGTCCAGATATTGAGTGAACACAATGGTTAACTTGAGACTCATTATCCCATCCATCCGCCCACCCATCCATCCATCCATCCGCCCGGACAGCCCTAGTCTAGATATTTAGCGGAAACCATTTTCAATGTTCAGGTCCCTGTGACCTTGTCCTTTGACCCAGTGACCCTGAAATCAGTAGGGGTCATGTACACATTAGGATCAATATAACTTTGAAGTTTCAAGGTCCTAGGAGAAATACTTGTCCAGATATTTAGCGGAAACCATTTTCAATGTTCAGGTCCCTGTGACCTCAACCTTTGATCCAGTGACCCTGAAATCAGTAGGGGTCATGCACACATCACGATCAACATAACTTTGAAGTTTCAAGGTCCTATGTGAAATATTTGTCCAGATATTGAGCACAAACCATTTTCAATGTTCAGATCCCTGTGACCTTGTCCTTTGACCCAGTGACCCTAAAATCAGTAGGAGTCATGTACACATTAGGATCAATATAACTTTGAAGTTTCAAGGTCCTAAGAGAAATACTTGTCCAGATATTTAACGGAAACCATTTTCAATGTTCAGGTCCCTGTGACCTCAACCTTTGACCCAGTGATCCTGAAATCAGTAGGGGTCATGTACACATCAAGATCAACATAACTTTGAAGTTTCAAGGTCCTAGGTGAAATACTTGTCCAGATACTGAGTGAACAAAAAGGTTTACATGAGACTCGTTATCCCATCCATCCGCCCACCCATCCACTCATCTGCCCGGACAGCCCTAATCTACAAGCCAGATTCGGCAAAGTTGTTGATGCTGAAATCTACAAAAAAGATATAAGTCTATTTGTCTTAAATAACTTATATTAATAACTTTTGGAATTAACTAAACAAAAATTATCAATAAATATCATAATGACATAACAGATTTTGTGAGCATTAGTTTGTTTCAGTGTAAGATTGAAATACGTTTTAACAAGTGAAAACTAAATGATTCATGAATGAATTAAAAATTAACATAACACTGTAGAATTATTATAGAAAACAGACAATACAAATTTTCTTACAAATCAACACTTCTCGCAAATAGAACAGAACAGAATTTGAGCTCGTAGAACATGAAATGCCCCCGTTGATGCATCCAGTAATTGCACAAGGAACAGAAATAATTTGGTAACTGTACACAAAAGTTCTACTGTTCCGGGTCAATGTGACCTTTGACCTATTGACCTCAAAATCAAAATGGCCATCTGCTGACCATGATCAACCTCCCTATTAAGTTTCGAGATCCTTGACCCAAGCAATCTCAAGTTATCTTCTGGAAACCGTTTAACTGTTCCAGGTCACTGTGACCTTGACCTTCGTTCTACTGACCTCAAAACCAATAGGAGTCATTTGCTGGTCATAACCGCCCACCCTATCAACTTTCATGATCCTATGCCCAAGCGTTCTTTAGTTATCATCCGGTCACCGGTCTTCGTGATCGTAGGACTAAACGTTCTCAAGTTATCGTCCGAAAACGGGTTAACTGTTCCGAATCACTGTAACCTTGACCTTTGATTAACTGACCTCAAAATCAAAAGGAGTCATCTACTGGTCATAAATGACCTCCTTTTTCTCTTTCTTGAGCCTATGCCCAAGCATTCTTGAGTTATCATCTGTAAAGGGTTTAATTGTTCCAGGTCACTGTGACCTTCAACTTTGACCTACTGACCTCATCTGCTGTTCATGACCAATCTTCCTCTCAACTTCCATGATCCTAGACCCAAGCTTTCTTGATTAATTATCTGAAAATCATTTAACTGTTCAGAGTCTCTGTGACCTTGACCTTTGATCTACTGATCTCAAAATCAATAGGGATCATTTGCTGGTCATGACCAACCTCCCTATCAGCTTTCATGAACCTAGGCTCAAGTGTTCTGGAGATATCATCTGGAAACGGATTTGTCTACATACTGACCGACCAGCAGACCGACTAACATCTGCAACACAATATACCCTCCTTCTTTGAAGGAATGCATAAAAACAAAACATAAGTATTCTGCAGCCTTTTGATCATTTTATATGACCAGTCTTCAAATTTTCTTTTGTACAAGTATCGTCTATTGATTTCAGTGTATTTTTGGCTATAGAAATTAAAGAACAAAGCTGCCTTCTTTTTATTATCTGATTTTCAATAATTACTCCGTTTACTAAAGTGCCATTTTCCCCCTGAATCCTCTTTAAATATTAGGACAGAAATAGTGATATAATACATCATTCTCAAGAACTCCGAGGGTGGCAATAGGAATCTTTTCAATTTTCAAAATATCTTGATTAATTTGGATTTATCATCCAAAAAATATGGGGTAGTTTCCACCATGTGTTTACTGCCAGGGTAAATCAATCTTATATACATGAATAAAATGTGAGCAATAATAATAATCAATGTCTGTAGGAATCCAAAGTTGTATCTACAAGATTACTGCTTGAACGTTCCCTACTCAATGACATATCTGCTGACCCATGAATTAAAAAAAAATACTCCAAGTTACAGAGGTCAAGCATTTTTCCCCTCCTTTACGCCACTCCTATATATTATGTGGTTAACTAAATCCTATACTTATTGAATGGCTTATTCTTAGCATTGTCAATTATTTATTCCATTTGATATTAAGACAAAAAAACAAAAGTCCTGCCATATGGACACTTTCCATATTCAATAGTAAAAGTATGGGCAGGCACCTCGGTAAAAACATCAACCTTCCACAAGCTTTCTCTCACGACTGCGAGAAAAAGACTTAAACCCATATAAGTGAGGGAGAAAGGATTTCACCTTAACCACTGGGCCTCAATGACCCATGACATTTTGACGAAAGTGTATATTTTGAAACAGTTTGTTTGTTTATGGGTTTTACACCATTTTATAAACAGTATTTCAGTTATGTAACTGAGAGCAGTAAACCTAACCAGTGTTCCTTGATTCTGTACCAGTACAAACCTATTCTAGGTTAAATGCCTGTTTCCCCGCATGAATCAGAGGTGGAGGAAAATTGATTTCAGACAAATATCTTTCATCAAGTTGTCACAGAGAACATATTTCCCGCCTTGTGGTCGAACTCACAAACCCAAGATCAGTAGATATGTGCTCTCCCTATTTAGCTAAGCGGATTGGCTGCAACTGTTTAAATCTTATCACTGGTGGCACATATTCGATAAAATCTCTGATGCTATGTCTAAATATTTGATGAAGTCACTGATATTATGTCTAAATGGTTACTGAAGTCTCTAATATTATGTCTTGACAATTGTTGAATTCTCTAATATTATGTTTATTTTTGATAAGTCTAAGATATTATGTCTACATCACTGTCATATTTGATGGTCTCTGTTATTATGTCAACATGTTCAATGAAGCCTCTGGTAATATGTTGACAAGTTCAATAAAATCTCTGATATAAGATCTACACATTTGATGGAGTGTCTTATATTTTGTCTACATCAATGCATCAGTTGCAGTCATAATTTGACAGAAGTATCTGACATTTTGTCCATGTCTGAAGTACTTTTTCAGCCGTTCTCTGATATTCTCTCCATATTTTTGTACATCTCCCTGTATGTCTCCCTGCTGTCTGTCATGCTGAATAGATCTGATACACAAACTGCCTGCAAGATTCAAACATTATATGAAGAAAGAGAAGAATGGTATTAAGTTCCACGTCTTAAAGCATCAAAACACTTTTAATGAGATAAAATGTGAACTGGTTAGAAATCTTGAACATAATTATTTATCGGAACAAGGCATGTAATAACTATACAAACTGAAGCGGTTATTCACATGTCGCGAATATGTTTTGCACGTTTCGGTAGCTCTCATGAACACAGTGAAACCGAGTCTGATATTATTTTATTTGGTTGCTTTTTATGCTTCAAATGGGTCTTCTTACATATTTTATCAACTATCACAACAGAAGTCGGTGGCAGTAAAACATATACCGATACTTTTACTAGGTGTTGTTGTATTTCCTGGTCAATAATGATCATTGAGTCCATTCATCCTCAAGGTTTATTACAGTTCTAATTAAGCCGGTGCTATGGGACGTGAGGAGTATTGCACGTTTCATAATAATATCTGTCATGTGTTAACGAATCGGATAGAAATATCCGTCCCGAGGGCACATGCGCATTGGGCGTAACGAGGCTTGCCGAGGAACGGAGAGAAACTATCAAGGTACCTGATTTTTTCTTATCTTACATATTCAATGCATGAATCGCAAGTTGTCCTTGCATCCGGCATGGGTGTGCCAGATGGGTTTTGCCGGCATGGGTAAACTAAAATCACCAAAAACGCCAGTCCAGTGTGCAAGCAGTATCTGTCATGAACAGACTCGATCAAAGAGAGTATGCCATTAGTTTGCTTGGTTGCATCTCAATATATATTATTTATCAACAATCACAACAACAGTCTTTAAATGGCGCATGACAGCCGCAATATATCCCCACACCTTGCCCCAGAGTTGTTATTTTTCCTGGTCCTTTGGGATCATTGCTTTCATTCAATCTTTATATATAAAACAAGGGTGTTGCACGTTTCATTATACCTCATAAACAGGCTAGAGTAAACTCCGGTTATATCAAACTCCTCGGGAAAAGCCAATTGTGTTCGTTTTAGCCGGAGTTCGAATTAGACATATACCGAACAAGTTCATAATAAGCATTATATGTATAACAAACTGATTTTTACATTTAGCTGATTTAACGTGCATTGACATTCGCCGATTGTCTTTGTAGTTTGTAAAATATACATTTTTGCAATTTATTTCATTTTCTTACTACTTGACTGTTTATCTTAAATGCATACGCCGTCTATTCTAACGGATTTGGATAAGGCAATTTTCTGTAATAAAACGATATTACAATATCAAAAATTGAACAAAATGCTGGTTGCGAATCGGCAAACCTACATTTTTGTGTTTAAAGGCTTTGTAATATAGGTCATTTTGCCGATATGTATAACACTGCAGACGTACCTTGTCTCACACAATGAATATTAAGTTATTTTCAAATATAATTTATATATCTTATAATTGTACTTAAATGTACAAATTATCAATAAATCCATGGTTGCAAGGTGGTAGCAAATAAAATCCAATGAGATCAAATAATTACACCAAATTAAATCCTACGAATGAAGGCCAAGTATGACGCGGTTTAAAGTCATATGATATACAAGTATTTGACAATCAATTCACAGTGAGATAATTATGTTCTTTAATGGCCTATTGGTATCTTAATTACATGTATTATATTTCAAAAGACCTTACACAACATTCTCCACTAAAGATTTCAGTGTTATATTTGGTTTAACGTGTCGTTG
Organism: Mercenaria mercenaria; assembly: GCF_021730395.1. Lineage (NCBI taxonomy): Eukaryota > Metazoa > Mollusca > Bivalvia > Venerida > Veneridae > Mercenaria > Mercenaria mercenaria. Next base: position 16,881 of record NW_026463197.1, on the reverse strand, counting down.
AGATATATCAACACTCACGCTATGTTTGTAAAGTTTTTTATGGTCAAATGTCTACCCAACAGCCCTTTATAAAACTTCTGAAAATGATGTTTGGGGTGTGCTAGCTGTGGCCTATTATATGTTACTTCCCTTTTTTAACATTGGGACATGGAAATGTGTCCATCATGTCCGATAATTTGCTATAACTATGTTTACTCATAAATTTAATGAATTATAAGCAAAGAAGTCTTTAAGTGCGGTATAATGTTAGTAAAATGTCTATTCATACTTGAAATGAAAACAAAAGAAAATAATTGCCCTTAAACAAGGTTTTGTGAGGCAGTCTATACCGTAATGTATAAACACTAAAGACTATCTTTATCCCCATTTGACTTTATGATAATGAAGAATATTTGAAGCACTGTAGCTTCGGATATTCTATTTGTACATGCTATTAATAGTTAGTTCTCTGATTTATAGACGTCCAATATTTGCACAAGTTCCCAGTATTAAACCGTTCGGTAAAATGGAAGGGACAATAAAACAAATTTTGTACGCAAAGTTTAATATTTGTTTGTCTTCCTTTATGGTATAACATAATTCTACTATGAACGCTGACATTAAGAAAAAAATGTATACATGAATGTATTTCCTGGTAGGCTAGCAGTAAAAGAAATGTTGCCTTTCATCCTAAGTGCCAACGACATTAACGATAATTATTCAATATAAAGGTTTTGTCTGTGATTGCGGATAATTTATTCATTCATAGAGAAATGATTAATTGTTTTATAATTTAATCATTCATAAGAAATATAGATTCTTTGAGAGAATTTTTTCTGTTTAATTAAATACATTATATTTCATGATACTTTCTTATGTTTTTTCGTATTTTAAATTACACAAGCCAAATTGTTTTGTCATGAATTATATGAGTAGATCCATACTGTTATCGAAAGACTAGCCCCTAGACTTTAATATATCAGTTTTGTTATTCTTATGCGTGTAGTGAATGCATCAAGTTTACGTCATGTGCCCAATAACATATGATAATCTTAACATCATTCCTCCGAAGAAATCTCTAGAATAGATTGGTGGTTTTTGTCTCTGTGAATTCCAATCAGACAAAAAAATTTGACAAATGTAGAACTATCATTATCATCAATTTAGTGACTAGTCTATATTATCGATAACTTAAATAGTGTTTTGCATTACATTTCAATATGCAGCTACTTTAAAATCTCAGTCTACTGATAATTGTAATTTTGCACGGATTCCATTTACCAGTTGAAGTATTTAAAGTCTATCTTCATAGTTTAGATCGAAATAAAAGAATACGAAAAGATGGACAATTTCCAAGTTGTTTGTTTAATTATAAATGCAGTCTTTAAGTACTGTGCTGGGGCCATAAACTGTCTCTCTACTTGTACTCAGTGTTGTTAAATTCTGATCATTTGAGATATAATGCACTTCATTTAAAGTTAGAGGGTTCCGCTTAAGACAGTACCGAGGGCATAAGGGTTGTTGCACTCCTCATTACTTATTATGAACAAAACAAACCGTATCTTTTTTTGTATATATGTACTCGATTAAATGTGGAACTTGTGGACAAAACTTTGGAACATGTTCGGGAGAAGGTTGGTTGTTGGTTAGGAAAAGTAATAGCGAAAATAAAAAAGTAAAACTTGAGAGGAAGAAATAAAAATTGATTATCATACTGCATCGTTGTGATTAGTATAGATCTATTTATTCCCCAAAAACAAGAAGATATAACATGGTGGAGAATCTAAAGTGAGAACATTTTCGTTGAAACTACCAAATTAAACCGTAGATATTTCAAATTCACAATTTCGGGACCATGTCACGTGTCTGATCTGAAGATGCTGAAATTCGTGAGTGGACAGTCATTTGTGTTGGAATCCTCTTCACGATGATGGATCATTCCAGTGACCCATATTTCAATGATCCATTTGGGATGGCCCCATTTTCACCACGTTTGGGTCCCCAACCACAGACTCCAGTAGCCAGTGTTACCAGTGTAGGCATGACACCTGCTCCTCCTGCTGTCGGGATAACAGCTGTACCACCAACATATCTGGTTCCAATGATGAACAGTGTTCATTTCTCTGACAAAATTGTAACAAAATTCAGTGGATACATGCACGAGAATTCCTCCAAATTTCTGACAGAATTTGAAAGTTTTCTGACGTTGTCGAATGTTAATGCCGACACCGAGCCTCAACGGGCCATAGCAGCTTTCCACCTTCACCTAAAAGGACCAGCACTTACATGGTTCATGACCCTTACTGACAAGTCATCGTGGGAAATACTGAAAAAAGAATTTTTAAAGGAATTTTCAAACACTAGTGACCCCATGTACATATCTGAGAGTGCGTTGTTTGATAAACTGTGTTTATCCCCTACTCAGCCAATAGAAGAGTTTCATGCTTTGGTTAGCGAAAAGGGTCACCAGTTAGGGAAACCGGAGAGGGACATCACCAGTAAATTCATTCAGGGACTTCCGGCACAGCTGGCTTTCTTTGTTCGTGCCAGTGGACCGACATCTTACCGGGAGGCTCTACATTCGGCAAAGATAGGAGAGGCTCATGGATATAGGTCAAACCAGATGTCAGTGCCTCCAACGCACACTGTTTCTGCTGTACACAACAGGATGGATACACCTCGATCACAACATACTGGACGTCAACCACGACCGTGTTATTCGTGTCAGGGTCATGGTCACTTACGTCGATCGTGTAATTGGTCAGGCGAAGGTCAGGCGGAACCTAACGTTAAATGTCAACTTTGCTTACAATTCGGGCACATTGCTTTGCGGTGTAAAACTCTCGTTAAGCAAGATGTAACTTGTCAATTGTGTAATGTGCCTGGTCATGCAGCTCGTGAATGTCCAACTTGTAAACAGACTCCTTTAAACCAACCACGCCTGGGAATGACGCCCACCTCTCAGGCTTCACAGACTCATATGCAACCGAGGGCACTTCAGATGACGCATTAACAGACTTTCATGCAGAGACTAAAGACAGCCATTCAACATATTTTATGTATTTGAACATTTTGTTCGGTCAGAAATCTGTTACAGCACTTCTAGACACGGGGAGTGCCATAAATATTATGTCACGATCATTTTTTGATAGTTTGTCACATACTTCAGTTGTTGAGTATATTGATTGTCATGATACTTTGATTTTAGCAAATAATCAAACTGTTAATGTTGCTGGTACAGCCCGTGTTAGGTTTAGGGTGAAAAATTCAGCTGATCCCTCTCATATTGTAAAGTTCTATATTTTAGAACAAGCGTCACATCCAGTACTCTTGGGTATGGAGTATCTCTCGTCTAGCGGTATAGTACTAAACTTTAGCAAGGGTTCAGACTTCTCTCAGGTGAAACATACTACGAAGATTAAGTGTCAGTCTACTGTAGTTGTTAACCCAAATTCTGAATGTATTATTACTGGCAAGTTGTCCAAAGACTTAGAAATTGGTATGCAGGGTATTACTGTGGGCCATGCAGAGTTATTGCACAAGGGTTTAATTGTTGCTAGGTGTGTTGTTACTTGTAATAGTGACCGCCTTGTTTCTGTTAGAGTTCTCAATCCTGGAAATGAACTGATATATCTACACAAGGGTATGATTCTAGCAACTTTTCAGTTGTGTGATAATTCTGTGGACATTGTATGTTTACCAGTATCTACTTTGAAATGTTCACATGTCTCCAAGCCATGTAATGTTAAGTCAGACTTGCTGTCAGAATGTGAACCAAAAGTCCGTTCGAAATTTATGTCAGAGTTTGATGTTGACCCTAAATTGTCTGATGAGCAGAAAGCTCAGCTATACCAGTGTTTGTATGAACATAAATCTGTATTTATTACCGAAGATAATCCAGGTTTGGGGCACACCACTGTGGTTGAGCATCAAATCCATCTGAAGCCTGAGGCTCAGTCTAAGCATCAGCGGCCATACCGTTTACCGCCTGACAAGAAACAAGTTCTCCGGCATCAGTTGGATGATGAGTTGCTCAATCAGGGTATAATAGCTCCAGTATCTGAGCATGAAGATGTGCCAATTACTAGCCCCATAGTGCTTGTTGCTAAGAGAAACAAACCAAAGATTGATCCGCAAAATGTTACCAAGGAACAAAGCTTAAGTTCATACCGTTTTTGCTGTGATTTCAGATATTTAAATTCACAAATGCAAGATTTTCGGTATACAATTCCAGACCTTCAGGATTTGACAGAGTCTTTTTCAGAGACCACACCAAATTTTATCACATCGCTCGATTTGAGTAGTGGATTCTTTTAAATGTCCATTTCAGAGCATTCTACCAAGTATACCGCATTTAATACTTGCTACGGGACGTTTACATTTTTGAGATTACCTATGGGACTCCGTACAGCCCCAAATTCTTTCCAGCTTCTTATGGATAAGATTTTGCATGGATTGACCTTTGTCTCAGTGTTATGCTATTTAGACGATATTTGTATTTTTTCAGATACTTTTGAGAATCATATTGCTCAATTACATACCGTATTGTCTAGATTAGAGAATGCAGGTTTGAAGCTCAAACCAAAACCTAAATGTCAGTTTGCTTATTCAAGGTGTATTTTTATAGGACATTCTATTAGCAAAGATGGGATTATTCCCCCTAGTGACAAAATTGACTTGATAAAGAATTATCCTACACCTACTAGTAAAAAAGAGCTACAGAGAGCTTTAGGTGTGTTTAATTGGTTTCGTAAGTACATTCCTAATTATAGTGCTATAGCAAACCCATTGTACAGGCTATTAAAGAAAAATACGCAGTTTACTTGGACTGATGCATGTGAAAACAGTTTACAGCAACTGAAGACTGTTTTTGTCAATTCCAGGGCGCTGGCTTTCCCACGCTTTGACTTACCTCTCCGTTTGGCTGTCGATACCAGTAGTCATGGAATTGGCTATATGCTTTACCAGATACACGAAAATGACCTCCCCAAAGTTGTAAGGTTTGGCTCCAAAGGGTTGTCTAAGTGGCAACAGTCCTATGGCCCTACCAAGTTAGAACTCCTAGGTGTAGTAACCAGTGTGTTAGATTGTGCAAGTTACCTTCGGGGTCGTCACTTTGTAGCAGAGTGCGATCACCAAGCACTCAAACCTCTTTTTCAGAAACAGTTAAAGGGTGCCATTTATGACCGTTGGTTGTCCATATTGCAACAGTTTGACTTTGACATTTTGTACAAGCCTGCAGCCCAGATGGCTGTGCCTGACGCCTTTTCAAGGTATTCCCATTTTGAAGAGGTTTTGACTTCCAGTCCAGAAGAAATAGACTTACATTTCCCTTATACCCCTGAAAAGCCTACAGGCATAAAGTTGGTTAATTCTGATAATGAAGTTTTGCAAACATGGCCCACTGTGAGTCATGTCAAGGTTTTCAGGGTTGATGACGATATGTATGATGCAGATACTGAAGACGACGTTTCCCCTATGGCTGTTCATAAGCATTCACGGCATGTGCCAAAGGTACTGAGAAAAGTTAGTTCGCATACAAGACATGTATTGAACCCTGTAGAGGACATAAACCCCTCTATGGAATCTGTTCAGGAGCCTCCTGCCGAGTTTGCAGCTGGCACTGTGGGTGCCAAATCTATGTCAGAGCCGTTACCTATTGTGGACACTCCCGTGGAACCTTTACTGGTTCCCACTCCTGCCCCAGTTGACTCTACTAGTACCTGTCCGAGTAGGTTTCATGACTCATTGACAACAGATGTTGAATTAGACGTTCAGCCGTGTGATACTTTTTTCATACTATTTGTTTAACTATACCACCATACACCGTGGCAATGTATATATGTAATGGCAATGAACATGTATGTATGTTTATGCCTAATACACTTTTGATTTGCATTGAATTGTTTTACTAATAATAGTAAGACTAAATACAGGCTGTCTGTAGTATAGGGTACATAGAGTATAAGGGTGCACATATACTTCCTTGCTGGCTATATGAGCTAGCTTTTATAACGACAAGGTAGAGTATCTGCTTTGTGAGAGGTCCCGGGTTTGATTCCTGGTCAAGGCTGAAGTATTTGCCATCTGTTTTCAAAAGATAGAAGTTTTGAATTTCGTAATACATCATCATAGTCGATAGACTTTGATTTTGTAATTATTTAATTAATGAGCGATCAAAAAAAGGCTTCATTACATGGGAGCGGGTTCTTGTTTAAAATTTGACATAAATTGTTATTTCAGTAAGAGTCGTATTAAGTATCGATAAATTATTGGTATCTGTTCTTTGTCCAGATATATATTTATAGCCTAAATACATTTTCATAAACGCAGTAATATAGTAGAGATGGTACCTACCCAAGAAAATCTAAGGGGAACAACTCTGAATTGACCAATAAACTGAAGCCAACATAAAACATTGGTCAAAAGTGAAAGAAAAATCAAATAGGTCCTTTTAACAACAACTGATCAGGCAGACAAAATATGACCTACATTTGTTTAAATCTCATTGTATTCAATATACAATATGCACACTTTTCTCATGGCTTACACTGACAGTTATCACCTGAATTAAGTGCTTTCATGAATGAAAAATATTGATGGCAAAATGGTGTAGGGGTTTGTTTACATTATAAAATCTTTAATATCTTCTTTCAGGTACATTTTTGGTATGGTTTTGGTAAGCTTATAATAAAGAGCATGTCATTCTCTTTCACTCAGATTTTTTTCATTAGTTTTAGACTCTTGGCTAGTCTTGGATTTTGACTTTATTAAAAGACAAAAGAAAGTTCAGTATAGGCTCTTTCAAAGTGTTGAAAGTAGACTAAATTTACATTACTCTCTATAAAATTCGAGAGTAAATTAATTATTCTCTAAACTTTCATAACAGTAAGAAAGAAAACAAACACAGAAAGTAGGAATAAGGCTAATATTTTGGCAGTAAGTATCGATTTACAAGATATATCAACACAATGCACGTTTAATTAAGTGTTCATCTGTTCCGAATGTCGTAGTGGTGTTCCGGTTGTGGTGTTCCGGTTGTCGTAGTGTCGTTGAAATGGCATGGAAAACTGAAACGAAACTAACTTAGAATTGAACAAAATTTCAAATTAAACTAAAAGAGAAGTAACATGAAGCCTTGCTCTGCTTTAACTGAAAAAGAACTATTTTTAGAGACAATTAAATGTAAAACCATCAGCGTCATATCCGCCTGTGAAATAACTGTATGTGAAAATAAAAAGAAAATTCAATAATACTTGAATAAGAATATTTTCTTTCTCGCTTAGTGTCCATAAATATGCAGACAACAATAAAATATTTTATAAAAATCTGAACTATTATAGATCGATTGATATAAGAATGCTTCGGACCGCTTAAGCAATATGGGGAGGGTGGGTAGGGCATTCACTATTTTAAACCTCACTGCCAAATATTTAACCTCGAGATGAATCAAAGTTACGTTGTAAGGTCACTGGCACCAGATCAGAAAGAAAATGCCTCCGTACGTGTTTATACCCTACCCCTAGGTATTCTATAAGAACCATGGTCATGAACGGGAAAATATACTAACCCGTTTCAATCACGCATTTCATACCTAAAACACGTAGTGCGGTAAATGTGTACTATGGATATCAAACAAGTGGTAATTTATCTTCCATTGTGTACCGGTCACATTTATCTTAGAAAAACAACGCGTAGTTTATAGTTATTTCAACGTTACACAAAAAACTTGCTTGAACTTCCCCGAAGTTCCGTTCTAGATTACAAAACCATTCTGATTGGCTGTTGTGAAAATGTATGTCAATCGTGTTCGCTTAAATGTGAAAATGCAGCATAAATGTGCAAAATTAATAAAATAAACAGAATAGATGCAGGCCAATGTACGATTTCAAATTAAAGATCATATACAAGATGAATTTCATTCATCATTTCGAGTTTTAGTGTAAAATTGTGATTTTTTTTAAATTCTGTTTTTGTTTGTTTACGTTTCGCCAAACATGTGCACACTGCCGTGACCTGAGACTAGACCGGATGTTCATTAGGGAAGGTCAAGGGTTTTTTCAGTAACGTTGACGAAAGCATAAAATATGTTGATAACCTCAGCAATATGGAATATTGAGACAATGTGACTGGTGCACGATGGAAGATAAATTATCGATTGTTCAATATACTAGGTACCCATTCATCGAACTGCGGGTTTAAGTTGAGAAATATACGATTGAAACGGGTTAGTGCACTTTCCCGTTCATGACCATGGTTCTTATAGAATACCTATGGGTAGGGTATAACACGTACGGAGGCATTTTCTTTCTGATCTGGTGCCAGTGGTAAAGGTATATATATACCCATACACAAATGCACGATAAGCACGAGACTATTCCCGCCAACCTGAACTACTGTAGAGACTGTTAAATTAGCGATTCTGTAAAGACTGTTATTATCGTACCGAGAATAATTTCATCTATATTCTATTGAATCTATGTAGATGTGGAGACTTTTAATACAGACTATAATTGGGGATGTCCTAAAACCATTGAAAAACGATCAATACAAGAGTTGTCGATTTTGCTTCAGATATTTTGATATATATATATATATATATATATATATATATATATATATATATATATATATATATATATATATATACTCGTAAACGTTCTACATACTTGTTACTATATATCAATATCAATATATATATATATATATATATTGATATTGATATTGATATTGATATATAGTAACAAGTATGTAGAACGTTTACGAGTGTTCCATTTCTTGTTTACCATTGAAAGAACGCGAAACTAGAACGCAATAATACTTTCAGAAAAAGTAGTTGTATGTCACAAAACCACAAGCACGTTTCTGAATCATAGATTGGACAAAGGGAATAGGGAATTGAAGTACAGGTATACCATAATGGACTTATTAGCTTCATAATGTGCAAACTAAAATGTTAAATCAAATACTGAATAATCATTTTACTACTAGATTTCATTTTTCGGGAGTTAGACGTCATACATATTTGTACTTCAAACTTATGACTGTATCAGCCTTACTGTATATTTTAATCATTATTCGTCGCAAACAGCTTTTGAGATATGTTGGGTAGGCCAATTTTCATGATGCTGCGAATTCCATTTCCTACTAGCAAGTCACATACATACGGAGCACCATCACACTGGTAACAGAATTCGACAGGAGGGCTGGCGGAGTTTTCCGAAAAGGGGCAATATACCATTTTTGCGTTCAACATCCCCTCAAAGAATCATCACTCAATAGGTTTTTAAAGACTTATTTTTGCTCATGTTGACCACAAAATCATGACAGTGCGCCGCATGTGTGAATAGACCTGTTCCTCAAAGGTCAGGTCCTCGTTGCAAACCTTTTACCAGGAAGTTGTTTTACAAAGCATATAAGTTTCATTTACAGCCCGATGTTTTAAATCGCATAAATAGATTAAAGTTTAAAAACATATGACCCCAAAATTATTTTGAGTGAAAATACGACGCCGGCCTTGGAGCTAGGGTTATGTTTAACATCTATACAGATTTGCGTTATTTTATTCAGATAGCTCTAAATGAAGAAAGTGAGACAGATTAGCGAACACTAAGAGGTAAAGTAAATGGTTGTTCAAGTCCATGGACACCTTCCGAATTTTTTATAAATTGCAACGGGGTAAATTTGTGCCCTAGGCAATAAAGTAGAGGCAGTAGGGTGTCAGATAATTCAACATTTTCTAGGAGAGAACGAGTTTATGTTTATTTATATGTTTATTTACATGTTCTTCTCATTTTTCTTTCCTTGCCACGATATTATAAAAACCCGTTCTGCAAAAGAGTATCTCGTGGTCACCGTAATTATATTGTACTGATCACATTATAAGCTATAAATTATGAATTATTTTGGCATTTCACATATATAGTGTACATTATTTGATCTTACAAGGCGTTTCGGAACATTTGACGGGGGCGTCCAACCAACTATACACGTCACTGCTCGCTTCCGTACACCATTATGCGATCATATTAATATTTTATTTATAGGACGTCGAGGCAGTATTCCGCTCCAGTAACCATGGCCTGTAAATTGACCAGTCCTACATTAATTTTGTTTAGAAATAAAACTGGGACGCTCTGGCACAATAAATACCAGCGAAAGTACTACCAAGTAGTCATTCTGAGTTTTACCGTGCATATAAAACTATATTCATAACTTCGATACTGAGTATAAAAGTAAAAATTAAAAATGGCTAACGTTACTTACAAAGTGTCTTATTTTCCAGCAAAGGGTGGTGCTGAAATAATACGGCTGGTTTTAGTTGCCGGTGGAAAAGAATTTGAAGATGAGAGGCTTACAAGAGACGAATGGCTGAAAGTTAAGCAAGGTAAGTCTTTTTACTTTCGTATGTACATTTTAGGCGACTTGACTTGGCTGTTCAATAATTTTCCTCGTGACGATTTGACCGAAGGCAATTCGTCTGATTCAAATGGGGGTCCAGAAGTTACTAAGGATGCTTGACTAAATAATCATACTTTTGTACAACATATCACAGATCTCTGCAAGATTGGTTAAAATTCTGTAAAGATAATGTCTATTCAAATTTGATCGAAATTTTATTTATCATCAGAACGTTCTCAAAGAACACCGTCATAATAACAACCCCATGCAATAGTTGCTTGCAAATACAAGTATCTGGTAACAAAGCGACATATTAGGCCAGGACAAAACGATTTTATTGATTTGTTTTGGATTTAGCACCGTGGAACAGCATTTCAGTTATATGTAACAGCGGTCAGTTAACCTAACCAGTGTTCCTTGATTCTGTACCAGCATTAATCTGTTCTACGTAAGTAACATCAAACTTCTTCACATTAATCAGAAGTGGAGAACGACTGATTTCAGGCACATTGTCTTTTATCAAATTGTCACGGAAAACAAACGCCTTGTCCGGATATCGGACCCACGATCACGTAATCCAAAGATCTGCGCTCGCAATAATGAGCTAACATGTAACTGATGTCTTCACAGTATTGTAGCAGTATGCAGAGTGCTTGACGCATTTACATAAGTTTAGACCACAATTTTTTTTTTACACTGTAGCAACGTCATTTATCTATGTTTTATTTTTAAACTGTATTGAAAAGAGATTGACTGAATATGTTTGCAGATGAAGCTGTGAAAACATTTTTATTTTTACTTTTTAAGTTATCGCTCAGATATATTTTATGCCATAGATTTGGACTACACACGGTATAAAAGTAAAAACAAACAATGTTATTTCATTTCTTCTATGATCTTTTCAGATACTCCCACGAAACAGATGCCTTTGCTCACAGTAACAGAAAATGGCAAAAAGAAGGTCTACGGGCAGTCAGGGGCGTGCACTAGATACCTTGCAAGGAAACTGGGTTCGTATCTTTATATACGATTTATTAAAATATATTACAAAAATAAAGGCGCAGCTAGTCTATTCTGTTATAGTCTGTTGTTTAACGTTAACCGAAAGGGACCGCAAAAAAATAATTGTTTTTCTAAGACAGAAAAACTGTAATAAAGTAGCAGAAATGGGATTTGATAAAACTGAGATATGAACAGACATGTTGTTTCAGGTTTGTTCGGGAAGTCACCGGAAGAAGAATTGCTTGTAGACGAAGCATACGAATGTGTCGTAGATGTTCAAAAAGAAGTTTTCAAAATATTTATGGAACAAGATGAAACAAAAAAGGTTTGTTTACATACACGATGTAAAAGAATGAACCATTAAATAGTGCTTATAAGTATTGAAATATTGAGAAGCAGTATCATGACTTTTTCAAGTTATTTATTTTAAGTTTCTTGTAGCTAATGAGACATGTCTAAGTTTCCTGCATCTAGTGAGATACGTCTTAAGTTTCTTATAGCTAATAAAGTTTCTCTATATAGCTTATTTCTAAAAATATTTCTAAACATGCCTTCTCTGTAGATCATTTCTTACGTGACTTCCATATAAAGTATTTCTAACCATGTCTTCCCTTTGAATTATTTTTACATTGTTTCTGACAAAAAATTTTTGACCATTATTTTCAGGCTGAACTTGTAAAAAACATAAAAGCAGACGATCTGAAGAGACTGAACGACTATATCAAACTTAGAGCCGGAGAACGCAAATACATTATTGGAGACTCGGTAAGCAAATCTTTGTATGCTCATCGAAGGTCTCACGCACGCACGCACACTAACCGGACCATAACCTTAAAATGATAACGAATCATCTGTTTCATCACAACTTATATTTTGATATAAGTCTTAATAGACCGATGTAGACTGCTCACTTGTACAAGGGAAGAGCGTCGGACCTGGTCTGAAAGGTCTTGGTAATCGAGTACTTTAAAAAAAATCAAGGAAGGAGTCACGGAGCGCAGTAAACATAGCTTGTGTGAACCTTCTCTACAATCGGCATAAACTAAGTAAAGTGATATATACATATTTTCTATTTCAGATGACACTCGCTGACTTGCAGTTGTACAATGTTGTGGATCAATCCGCAAGTGTGGTTAAGGATCTATTTTCATCATTCACAGAAATTCAGAAGCACGCTGATGTTGTGAAATCAAACCCAAAAATAGCAGAATGGGCAAAGAAATCACAACAAACGAAACAATGAAAATATTAAATCTGTTTCAACAAAACTTTACGTGGGATTGTTAAACAAACAATATTTTGATATACAAAAATATGTATTTTGGTATACCTCACAACGTCATATACTCAACGAAGATACAAGCACCTACAAAATTTTACTTTTTTCACTTTTTAAATTTTGTTTAAATACAAAACGAAAGAATCTGAATTACGATTTGTTATAAATCCGGACGACTTTATGTCATTTTAAAGTGTTACAATACTGTTATATTCTTTTACGTTTATTACTTTTATAATATATTAATTTTTTTTTAGTTTTTCAAAATTGTCATGTACGCTGCCATCATCTTTGTATTACACCCACAATGAATTGTTCAATAAATAGAATTGAAAACTACTATTCATGTTATTGCATTTTATATTTTGTATCCTTTTTTTAACCCTTAGTCTGGTGGCGGCAAGTGATTTTGCCTTTGCGACCGGTGCAGAGCAAGACCAGCCTGCACGTCCTCGCAGGCCGATCATGGTCTGCACTGTTGCTATTCAGTCACTGAATTTTCAGTGGAAACCCCTTTCATTAATACTAGTAAGCGATGCTGCCCAAACTGGACGATAGACCAGTCCATTTTAGAAATTTAGTAGGGTAATACCCCAGTCACACGTACGGCGCGGATAGCTACGTCTAGCTACGGAAAGAAACGTAGTAATCCGTATCGTTCCGTACCTGAGCCATATCTCAGTGTAGTCATTCGTATTAATCCGTACCAAAACGTGGTCAAAACGTATTCAAAACTTATTCCAAACTTGCAAGTTTCTCCAACTTTTGAACATGCACAAAAGTTTGAGCGAACCGTAGCCATTTGAGCGTGACTTTAGTCCAACTTGGCTGAAACTTATTCATCCGTAGTATAAAGTACTTAAACGTAGTTATTCGTACTGTTAGGTACCTCACCGTAGCCGAACGTAGTTATCCGAGGCTGCTCATACTTATACCCCAGTCACACATACGGCGCGGATAGCTACGTCTAGCCACGGATAGAAACGTAGTAATCCATATCGATCCGTACCTGAACCGTACCTTAACGTAGCAACGCGTATCAATTCGTACCAATCCGTACGGCTCAGGTACGGATCGGTACGAATTACTACTTTTCTATCCGTAGCTAAACGTAGCTATCCGCGCCGTATGTGTGACTGTGGTATAAAGCATAGTTCAACGTAGTTTACCGCAGACCCGTCCGTGCGCTGGGCAAGTTGCAAGGCGCAGTAAAACGTAATTCAACGTAGTACCTCGTACCTATCCGTATTATTCGCGTCCTGTATTGTTTTGTTTGTTTCCTGTTTCTCACCATTTTTCCCGTACTAAGACGTACTGCTCCGTAGTTAATTAAATATACACCCACCGTCAGACTAGTCCTATCCGCACCGTACCTCAACGCACGGACATATCCGTATGTGTGACTGTAGCTTAAGATTTAAATATTCATACTGATAAACTTGTCTTTTTTTTGTATTTCCGTTTACTTCTTTTGTCCGATCCAGGGCCGTAGGAACAGGGGTTGGGGGCAGCCCCCCCCCCCAAATTAATAATTTGACCGACTATGGTAATTATCTTAGCATTTTTTTTAACAGCGAATCAATTTTAGCTGATTTTCATAATGACCCCCCCTCCACCCACCAAATCTGAAAATGAAATCTGAAAATGCTTCCTACGGTCCTGCGACCACGACTTATGCTAGTCTTGCTGCATGATGATGCTTACTTTAACTATATAAGTTATGAATATCTTTGATATAAATATCTTGGCTATAAGTATATAAGTTAATAAAGGAATTTATGTCTTATGTAACAGTTAAAAATGAAAACTAAACTATTGAACGATCATTTTATTCCCAGTACTGTAGTAAATTTAAATACAATGCACATTGGCAATTTAAACTTGTGATGATACCAACCTTTTCGTCTATTTAGTATTTTTTTTGCAAAAAAAATTCACAAGATACGTTGGGTAGGCCAATTTTTACGCAGCGAATCACATACAGTTTCAGCTCAACAGAACTGAGACTATCACCCTGGTACCAGAAGTGCGTCTCCATGTTACAAAAGATAGGCTGGAGGACGGAATGTTCATTGATCATTTTCGTGGACATATATCCTTTCCGCAGCCTTAACGTACTAAAACGTATTAGCGTCTGATGGCCCTTTCACGCTTCCGTAGAAACAACATTTATGACACGAAACTTATTTTGAAAATATTTCTGAGATATCTTACATCTGAGGCATATACTGACACTCTCAGACAACATCAAAAATGACATTTTGAGCGATTTGATGAAGTTCCAAAATTATCAATGTACCCTTGGTCCGTTACGGACCCCTGTGGGATTTCTGTTTATCCAGAGCTCATATATTTTTTTATAGATTAAAAGCTGACATGCTGTACTAAAGCCCAGGTAATTTCAATTCGTAATAAAGTGCTGGAAATTGGCTCTCCAATAGCAAAAAAAAAAAAAAAAAAAAAAAAAAAGGACTCAAAATGCGGCTTTCGTTTTCAAGTTTAGCATTTCTACTTTCATTTTATTTACTTCCGGAAATAGCTGAAGGTCGAGTGACGTCATTTTCTGTGTTGTCAAAAACATACGATTGCATAAATATGTGCTGGCCGTCCTAAGGATATAAAACAATTCACAAGTATCTACATAATGTTATATAGGTTGGTCTATACTCGCCTTACCTTAAATGCATTAATGATTAAGCTATTACTTATATATAACACTTGTCCGCTCCGATACACCAAACAGGTAGTAAATTTGCCGCAATCGATTCAGATATAGTACATGTTCTATAAAATGACACGTTCTACATTTGTTTACTATAAAGTGAACAGAAAATAAACTGGGACGCTCCGGTATTAATACTACCTGACATTTTTTCTAAGCGTATTTAACTATATTTATACTTCTAATATTGAGTGATACTTTAATTAATTATAATAAAATAAAATGGCTACTTACAAAGTGTCTTATTTCCAAGGAAAAGGTACTGGTGAAATAATTCGGCTGGTTTTAGTTGCTGCTGGAGAAAAATTTGAAGATGAGAGGCTTTCAAGAGACGACTGGCTGAAAGTTAAGCAAGGTAAGTCTTTTTTCTTTCGTATGTACATTTAAAGCGACTTGAGCCTTTCGACTATAGCTTTATATATGACTGGACTGTACAATAATTTTCCTCAGAAGGCAATTTGTCTGATTCAAATGGGGGAAGAAGTGAGTTGTCAGTGCTGGCAGAGACCAGAAGTTGTACTTACTTTAGTATCTCGCCATTGTAAAATGTTTATTGGTTAAAACACATACTTGTAAAACGATGATTTTCTTCAAAGTTTATCAAAATTTTATATATCATCCGAAACTTCCTAAGGCCCGCCACAGAAGAACTGTATTCCTTTTATGTTTGAAAAAAAATAACAGAGGTACAAGTATCTATAGTATCTATAGTTACAACGTGACAGTGATATATATTAGGCCAAGACAATGACATTTTATTTATTTTGTGGGGGTAGAGTGGGGGCGGGGCGGGGGTGGAGTTGGGCCGTTTAGGAGTATTTCAGTTATGTAACACTAACGCCGGGAGGTTAACCTAATCAGTGTACCAGTACAAACCAATTCTACGCAAGTAACTGCCAACTTCTCCACATGAATCAGAAGTGGAGGAGGAACGGTTATCAATTCGTCACGGAGAACATACGCCTCGTCCGTGGATCGAGTTCATGGCCACGCCATCCATAGATTTGCACACCGGCCGGTGTAGTAATGTAGTGTTACAGAGTTATTTAGGTTTTAAAACTATATTGAAAGGAAATTGACTGAATACGTTATTGCAGGAAGGGCCTAAATTATCCACCTGTCATCTTATAGTATAGCCGTATTATACCTGTATTATCAGATTGGTTTGGAAACTGCCAACTGTATCTGAAATGAAATCACTTATCTCCCGTTTCCGCTTATGTATATAGAGAATCTGTCAGCAGTTTCTGAAATCACTTGTTTTCCACTTCCGCTTTTTTGTAGGGACGTTGTCAGCTGTATCTGAAATCACTTCTTCTCCACTTCTGCTTTTTTGTAGGGACACAGCTATATATATAATTATATATAACTTCTATATCTTCTTCAAAACTTGTGCATATAATAGGGTTATTATAACAGTAGCTCTGTCAGGGATGCTGGGATTTTGTCAGGTCCGTCCTTACAAAGTCCACGAGAGCCGAATACAAAATCCCAGATC
>NW_026463196.1:0-63744 GCF_021730395.1 Mercenaria mercenaria | reverse complement strand
GATCCATTCAAGGGTATGGCCTCTAGAGAGGTCACAAGGTTTTTCTATTTCAAGACCTACTGACCTAGTTTTTGATCCCAGTTGACCCAGTTTCAAACTTGACCTAGATATCATCAAGATAAACATTCAGACCAACTTTCATACAGATCCCATGAAAAATATGGCCTCTAGAGAGGTCACAACGTTTTTTCATTATTTGACCTACTGACCTACTTTTTGATGGCATGTGACCCACTTTCGAACTTGACCTAAATATCATCAAGATGAACATTCTGACCAATTTTTATGGAGATCCATTCACAAGTATGGCCTCTAGAGAGGTCACAAGGTTTTTCTATTTTTAGACCTACTGACCTAGTTTTTGACCGCACATGACCCTGTTTCGAACTTGACCTAGATATCATCAAGATGAACATTCAGACCAACCTTCATGAAGATCCATTGAAAAATATGGCCTTTTGAGAGGTCACAAGGTTTTTCTATTATTTGACCTACTGACCTAGTTTTTGATGGCACGTGACCCACTTTCAAACTTGACCTAGATATCATCAAGATGAACATTCAGACCAACTTTCATACAGATCCCATGGAAAATATGGCCTCTAGGGAGGTCACAAGGTTTTTCTATTATTTGACCTACTGACCTAGCTTTTGATGGAACGTGACCCACTTTCGAACTTGATTTAGATATCATCAAGGTGAACATTCTGACCAATTTTCATGAAGATTTCATGAAATATATGGCCTCTAGAGAGGTCACAAGGTTTGTCTATTTTTAGACCTACTGACCTAGCTTTTGACCGAACGTGACCCAGTTTCAAACTTGACCTAGATATCATCAAGATGAACATTCAGACCAACTTTTATACAGATCCCATGAAAAATATGGCCTTTAGAGAGGTGACAAGGTTTTTCTATTATTTGACCTACTGACCTAGTTTTTGATGGCACCTGACCCAGTTTCGAACTTGACCTAGATATTATCAAGGTGAACGTTCTGATTAATTTTCATGTAGATCTTGTGAAATATATGGCCTCTAGAAAGGTCACAAGGTTTTTCTATTTTTAGACCTACTGACCTAGTTTTTGAAGGCACGTGACCCACTTTCGAACCTGACCTAGATATCATCAAATTGAACATTCTGACTTATTTTCATGAAGATCTCTTGAAATATATGGCCTCTAGAGAGGTCACAAGGTTTTCCTATTTTTAGACCTACTGACCTAGTTTTTGACCGCACGTGACCCAGTTTTGAACTTGACCTAGATATCATCAAGATGAACATTCAGACCAACTTTCATAAAGATCCCATGAAAAATATGGCCTCTAGAGAGGTCACAAGGTTTTTCTATTATTTGACCTACTGACCTAGTTTTTGAAGGCACGTTACCCAGTTTCGAACTTGACCTAGATATCATCAAGGTGAACGTTCTGACCAATTTTCATGAAGCTCTTGTGTAATATATGGCCTCTAGAGAGGTCACAAGGTTTTTCTATTTTTAGACCTACTGACCTAGTTTTTGACGGCACGTGACCCAGTTTCGAACTTGACCTAGATATCATCAAGGTGAACATTCTGACCAACTTTCATAAAGATCCCATGAAAAATGTGACCTCTAGAGTGGTCACAAGCAAAAGTTTACGGACGCACGCACGCACGCACGGACGCACGCACGGACGGACGACGGACGACGGACGCCGCGCGATCACAAAAGCTCACCTTGTCACTTTGTGACAGGTGAGCTAAAAAGCCAAGATGCCCAGTGACATTCCATTCTAAACGCCAAGTCACCCAATGACATTCCATTCTAAAAGCCAAGATGCCCAGTGACATTCCATTCTAAAAGCCAAGTAACCCAATGACATTCCATTCTAGTAGCCAAGTCACCCACTGACATTTCATTCTAATAACCAAGCCACCCAGTGACATTCCATTCTAATAACCAAGCCACCCAAAGAAATTCCATTCTAAAAGCAAAAAAAAAAAAAACAAGAGATCACAGAGTGATCTTGGCGCCCACCAATGTGCCATTTTTGAGTGTTCCAAATTTCAAGACTTATTGACTAGCTCAAGGTCAAGTTTCAATTCCATACACAACACTGTGCATGTGGTCCAAATTCCAAAGCTGTAGCTTGAGAAATGTGAAAGTAGGTCACTAGATCAATTTCAAGGACAAAATTCTTTGTACACAAAATTATGCATGTGCATCAAGTTTAAAGGCTGTAGTTTGAGAAATTTGAAAGTAGGTCACTAGGTCAATCTTAAGGTCAAAGTTTATTTCGGTACATAAAACTATGCAAGTGGTCCAAATTTGAAGGCTGTAGCTTGAGAAATGTAAAAGTAGGTCACTAGGTCAAAATCAAGGTCAAATTACACTTCAGAACACAAATCTATGCATGTGGTCCAAATTCAAAGTGTGTACCTTCAAAAATGTGAAAGTAGGTTACTAGGTCAATGTCAAGGTCAAAGTTTGTTCCGGTACACAATCCTATATGTGTGGTCTAAATTTAAAGCCTGTAGCTACAGAAATGTGAAAGTAGGTCACTAGGTCAATCTTAAGGTCAAAGTTCATTTCGGTACACAGAACTATGCAAGTGGTCAAAATTTGAAGGCTGTAGCTCCAGAAATGTGAAAGTAGGTCACTAGGTCAAAATCAAGGTCAAATTTTATTTCGGAACATAGAACTATGCATGTGGTCCAAATTTGAAGCTTGTACCTTCAAAAATGTGAAAGTAGATCACTAGGTCAATGTCAAGGTCAAAGTTTGTTTCGGTACACAAAACTATGCATGTGGTCCAAATTTGAAGGCTGTAGCTTGAAAAATGTGAAAGTAGGTCACTAGGTCAAAATCAAGGTTAAATTTCATTTCGGAACACAAAACTATGCATGTGGTCCAAATTTGAAGCCTGTACCTTCAAAAATGTGAAAGTAGGTCACTAGGTCAATGTCAAGGTCAAAGTATTTTTCAGTGCACAAAACTATGCATGTGGTCCAAATTTGAAGGCTGTAGCTACAGAAATGTGAAAGTAGGTCACTAGGTCAAAATCAAGGTCAACTCATGTCAAGGTTCATCTTGCCACTCAAAACCATACATGTGGTCCAAATTTGAATGTTGTAGGTTATTGACAAGAAGATTTTAAAAGCTTTTCCCTATATAAGTCTATATGAACCATGTGACCCCCAGGGCGGGGCCATATTTGACCCTAGGGGGATAATTTGAACAAACTTGGTAAAGAACCACTAGATGATGCTACATTACAAATGCCAAAGCCCTAGGCTTTGTGGTTTGGACAAGAAGATTTTCAAAGTTTTTCCCTATATAAGTCTATGTAAACCATGTGACTCCCAGGGCGGGGCCTATTTGACCCTAGGGGGATAATTTGAACAATCTTAGTAGAAGACCACTTGATGATGTCACATACAAAATATCAAAGCCCTAGGCCCTGTGGTTTTGAACAAGAGGTTTTTCAAAGTTTTTCCCTATATAAGTCTATATAAACCATGTGACCCCTGGGGTGGGGCCATATTAGACCCCAGGGAAATAATTTGAATCATCTTAGTAGAGGACCACTAGATGATGCTTCATACCAAATATCAAAGCCCTAGGCTCTGTGGTTTTGGACAAGAAGATTTTCAAAGTTTTTCCCTATATAAATCTATGTAAATTATAGAAATAAACAAAGGGCCATAACTCACTAAAAAATTGTTGAACCAGTCTGAATTTCAGGGGGACACAACTAGGGTACCAATACATCATTCTGACAAAGTTTGGTCAAAATCCCCCTGGTAGTTTCTGAGGAGATGCGATAACGAGAAATTGTTAACGGGTGGAAGGACTGACGGAAGGACGGACGGAAGGACGACGGACCACGGATTCAGAGTGATTTGAATAGCCCACCATCTGATGATGGTGGGCTAAAAAAAGCCATTTGACCCAGGAAAATTTTCAAAAGACGCTCAAAGCACCTGGCATGCAATAAAAAGTCTGCATTTAAGAAAAATATGACAACTGTTGCAAAAGCAGCTAATATTTTGAAGCATATTTGATAATATATTAACCATGCAAAGGCATCAAACCCTACACACCATTCTTGTAAAACAGTAATAGTTTATTACTTAAAACTGAATAAGGCCTATAAATCAGTCAGGGGTGTAAATGTTTTTCAGCCACGCCGTCTAAATTCGTTTTCGTTACCTATGCCACGTGACTTCAGTTTGCAAATCAAACTACTTGATAAAGCATTATAGATAATTTATCAAAATGGAAGATTTATGCAACACTCTGCCTGATTGGACCAGAGTGTCAATTTCTTTCACTCTGTTGATTGTGCTACGCTGAGTGAAATGTAGACAAATCGTTTATCCTAAACGACGCTGTTCACAGTTTTAAAGCTAACTTTGTCTCAGTATATTTAGCAAGAATATTGATATATCTCAAAATGATAAGTAAGTTTAATAAATATTATAAAAACCTGTTCAAATACCAACATATATCAAATTAAAGAAAGAGCTGAATACGGTCTGCGTATCACATGAATAAGGGTGTAATAAGAGTCTTTTATGTAGAGAAGTGTTTTTTAAAAGATTTTCCTTGTTACAGTTGTCGTCTGTATATGAAAAGGTTTCTTGCTTTTGTGACTTATTCAGATTGCATATTAAAATGAGTACTTGTTTGCTTTGATATATTTGTTATAAACTAGAGCTATCACTAAAGGTGATGAATGTACCCCCCGCATGCACTGACACAGTACATTGCAATCTGATGCACACAAGACTGCATAATTATGTGGACTGTATGTATATAGACTGTATGTATACAGTATAGTAACAAAAAACAAAGTCCCATAACTATGCAGAATATTAATCTAAAAGAATGTAACATGCACCATGCACAACTAGGGTTGGTACTGATCACTTGTGTAAAGTTTCATTAAATTGTGTGTAAGGGTTTGGTAGATTAGGCACGCACAAGATTGCATATGCAGACTGTATGCACATAGTATGTTAACAAGAAACAAAGTCCCATAACTCTGCAATTTTTGTCGCTGAAAGAACCTAACATGCCCCATGCACAACTACTGTTGTTACTGATCACTTGTGTGAAGTTTCATTAAATTGTGTCAAGGGGATGAGGAGAGATGGTGCGCACAAGATTGTGTCTATGTATATAGTATAGTAACAAAAAAACAAAGTCCCATAACTCTGCAAAATTTTTTCTAAAAGAACCTAACATGCCCCATGCACAACTACTGTTGGTACTGATCACTTGTGTGAAGTTTCATTAAATTCTGTCAAGGGGATAAGGAGAGATGGTGCGCACAAGATTGCGTCTATGGACAGACAGACAACCCGAAACCAGTATACCCCCCCCCCCCCCCCCTTACAACTTTGTTGTCGGGGGGTACAATTATTGAACTGAGTTATTATATATGAATATTTTTCTTTAGTATGGTATGCAAATATTGAACTCAGTTGAAATCTGTTTTATTATATACATTTGTATATGCTATATAATGACTGAATCTCATTACTCTGAAATGAAGGTACGCTGAATACAGTTTATCTATGTGATATGCTTTACTTATGAAACAGAAATATTGAAATAATTACAATTGCATGTTTTGCTTGACCTTCACTTTTTTATAGGTGTGACGTCATTTTCCAAAGATTCATGAATAGCGAATATGCATTTGTTAAAGCCGGATCAGTTGGCCTATTTTAGAAATGAATAAAAATAATAAATCCTTTAATTGATTTTTTCTCGTGTATTCTAATCAAACTTGATTTGTAGCATCTTTATTAGGCCCGCAGCCAACTTTGTTCAGCTGGGGTATTTAACCCCTTTTAGGGGCTGCTAGAGCTAAAACTAGAAATGCCTTTATACAGTGTCTCATGAACAGCTTGGTGGATCTTTGTCATACTTGGTCTGGAGCATCATTATAAGGTCCTCTTCCAAATTTATTTATATAGGAACTTGGGCCCTATTAGAGACCACCTATAGCTAAAAGCAGATATGCCTTTCTTCGCATTAACCGCTAAAATGTAATGGATTTTTATCAAACTCGATGTGTAACAATATCGTAAGGTCTCCTGCTATTTTGTTACGAATGGGGATAGGGACCAATTTAGCTAAAAATATAAACAGGTCTAATGACCTCTTCTCATGAACCGCTTCATGAATCTTCATCAAACTACTGCTGTAATTATTCGTCTAAGGATAAACGAAACAAAATTGCAACCCTACGAAACCTTTGCGAAAAAAAAGAGAACCATTTAAATTGTTAAAGTGCGGTGTTTAGTTTTGCAATTTGAAAAATGTTAGATGAAACATGAATGTTAAAAGAAAAAATCATAAACTTCTTTCCTTATTACAATTCACCGACCATCATTTTTAAAGATATTTCTTGTTAGATATGTAACCTATTTCAGTTACTTTTTCAAGCATTTTATAACCTGTATTAGTTATAAGATATATAGTTAACTCAGGTATTACAGTTATTCAAAAAAAGTCTTTTTGCTGTTCTCACAAAGTGACCTTTAAAGTGAAATTAGTAGCAAACTGTGGTTAATCAAATTCTCTTTTAGTCTGAGCATGACCTGATTAGCATAATGGGATATTAAGAGTTTTATAGCTTTAAAACGTTTGCCTAAAAGCTTATCAATCTTGCATAAATTTTTTTACTGCATAGCTGGAAAGATAAAAGGTCAAGGATTCAAGAAATAATTGCATTAGTCTCATTCATAATGAGGAATTGGCACAGGAGGGCTTTGTAATATTTTATGATAACTGAAACAAGTTATGAAAGTTTAAGCAATAACTCAGATGGGTTATAAACTGCATAACTTGAAACAGTTACACCCCTGACTGATAATGTTTATTATGAAATAAATATTAATAAAACAACTTTTGGTTTAAATATGATTGTATAACCAGCTGCGTATTACTATATAAGAAAATTTAGTCCATAATATCGATATGCTGGGAGTCAGAACTCCTGTATTTTGGAAAAGGCCCATTCAAAATTTGGATGCAAGGGTCCTGGGACTCTTGGGTTTTCAGGTCTAGTGGAACCCCTGTAACACACAGTAGACAAATGAGCCGTGCCATGGGAAAACCAACATAGTGGGTATGCGACCAGCATGGATCCAGACCAGCCTGCGCATCCACGCAGTCTGGTCAGGCTCCATGCTGTTCGCTTTTAAAGCTTATTGGAATTGGAGAAACTATTAGCGAACAGCAAGGATCCTGACCAGACTGCGCGGATGCGCAGGCTGGTCTGGATCCATGCTGGTCGCATACCCACTATGTTGGTTTTCTCATGGCACGGCTCAAATAATATTTTCTTGTTCACTAACACTCCTTTTTCTTTTTAGAATCGCATTTATTCACTAAATCAAAGAAGTATAAAATACACAGAATCGCAACTGGGGATAATCTTGCATAGGCACATATCACTGCGTTAACCGGCATTATCTTATTGAAGCATTTGCTGACTTGATCACAAGTGATCAAATCAACAGACGCTTATTAAAGTATTACACTGGCAATACAGCCGTCACGTAATAAACCTAATCGGATCCAATTTTCAAACGACCACTGTTGATTTCTCAGACTTCCAATCATAAATTCATTTCTTCCCTGTGTAGAAAAGACTAACATCATTAAACAAGAGGGCTATGATGGCCCTATATCGCTCCCCAGAGTTGATCTGGCCTACTGATCATGTTTTTGACCCCACATGACCAAGTTTCAAACATGACCTAGAGATAAGACAAACATTCTGACCAAGTTTCATAAAGATAGGGTCAAAACTGTGGCCTCTAGAGAGTTAACAAGTTTTTCCTTTGATTTGACCGGGTGGCTTAGTTTTTGACTCCACATGAACCAGATTCGAACTTGATCTAGAGGTCATCAAGGAAAACATTCTGACCAATTCTCATGAGTTGCAAACTTAAACTGTGGACTCTAGCGTGTTAACAAGATTTTCCTTTGATCTTGCCTACCGGCCTTGTTTTTGACCCTACATGACCCAATTTCGAACTTTAACTAGAGATCATCAACACACTCATTCTGACTAAGTTTCATAAAGATAAGGTCACAACTGTAGCCTCTAGAGTGTTCACAAGTTTTTCCCTTGATTTGACCAGGTGACCTAGTTTTTGATCCCACATGACCCAGATTCGAACTTGACTTAGATGTCATTAAGACAAACATTCTGACCAATTCTCATCAGTTTCAAATTTAAACCCTGGATTCTAGAATGTAAACAAGATTTTCCGTTGATCTTGCCTACTGACCTAGTTTTTAATCCCACATGACCCAGTTTTGAACTTGACCTAGAGATCATCAAGACAAACATTCTGACCAGGTTTCATAAAGACTGGGTCACAACTGTGGCCTCTTGAGTGTTCACAAGCTTTTCCTTTGATTTGACTGGGTTACCTAGTTTCTGACCCCACATCACCAAGATTCAAACCTGACCTTGAGATCATCAAGACAAACATTCTGACTAATTCTCATGAGTTTTAAACTTAAATTGTGGTCTCTAGTGTGTTAACAAGATTTTCCTTTGATCTAGCCTACTGACCTAGTTTTTAATCCTACATGACCCCGTTTTAAATCTGTCCTAGAGATCACCAAGACAAACATTCTGACCAAGTTTCATAAAGATTGAGTCACAACTGTGGCCTCTAGAGCGTTCACAAGCTTTTCCTTTGATTTGAATGGGTGACCTAGTTTTTGACCCCACATGACCCAGATTTGAAACTGACCTACAGATCACCAAGACAAACATTCTGACTAATTCTCAGGAGTTTCAAACTTAAATTGTGGTCTCTAGTGTGTTAACAAGATTTTCCTTTGATCTGGTCTAGTGTCCTTGTTTTTTGACCCCACATGACCCAGTTTCAAATTTGACCTAGAAATCATCAAGACAAACATTCTGACCAAGTTCCATACAGACTGAGTCACAACTGTGGCCTTTACAGTGTTCACAACCTTTTCCTTTGATTTGACCTGGCGACCGTGTTTTTGACCCCACATGACCCAGATTTGAACTTGACCTAAAGATCATCAAGACAAACATTCTCAGCAAGTTTCATAAAGATTGAGTCACAACTGTGGCCTCTTGTGTGTTCACAAGCTTTTCCTTTGATCTGATCTACTGACCTAGTTTTAGACCCCACATGACCCAATTTCGAACTTGACCTAGAGATCATGAAGACAAATATTCTGACCAAGTTTCATAATAAATATTTGGTCAAAACTGTGGCCTCTTAGAGTGTTCTCAAGGCAAATGTTGATGCATGACGCACAACGGACAATGGATGCCGGACAATGACCGGTCACAATAGCTTCGTGCTCTGGTGAGCTAAAAACACCATTAACATTATAAACAATATATAGAAAGTTTTTCACGACACAAATTTTTATCCTTTTGCTTTCTGTTTCATACACATGTAACGGCCGACCGAATTGGGTCCAATATTCAAACGACCACTTTTTGCTTTCCTAGTCTTCCAATCATAAATTCATTCCTTCCCCGTGTAGAAAATACATTTTACTAACAACATTAAAAACCACCATTATCATTTTAAACAATCGATCTGATAGAAAGTTTTTCAGGGCATTTATCCTTCTGCTGTCTGTTTTTATACACTGGTAAAACAAGATCTCATTCAGTTACTATATGATGTTGGTTAGATTTGCTCTATATGCCTTTAAAGTTGCAAATCTATTTATTTTTATAGCTCTTTGACTAAATTTCCTTTTCTCAGCAATACATTTTTCTTTTTTTCTCCAGTTTTTCGTTGTCTTGACAGGGCTCTCGCGAGTTGGCAACTTGAGCGAAATAGTCCCTTTGGAACTTCAAACTTCACTCAAATCTAACCTCACAGCGAAATGCAAGTTGCCCGATTTTCTTTGATCCGTACTCGCTAATTACCGCTACCCAGACTGTTGACAATTTGTACTGTGACTTCGTATGTTTTGCAGACGGCATGATAGATACCCTCTCTTTCGAATCATGAGTTAAGACACCATTATAAAAAAGACAGAATATTGGAATTAGAACCGGATGCAAGTCGTCATATGACCTATAATTGTGTCGGTGCGATGTTAAACCAAACAAACAAAAAATAGAACCTGGCACAAATTGTTTCACTGACTCAATTAATGAAACTGAAATGGAGGAAATCGGATCGCTGAGAGTAACAAAGTGAAAATGGTATTTTTCTATTACGTAAATTAGGTCACATGTGCTTCCGCAATAAAAAATTACCAGCGTGACGTTTTGATTTCTTTGGAAACTCCGGGGTAATTTCCCATAAGTGCTTGAATAAAAGTAAATAACCAATGATAAACGGGTTTCCTCACATCGCATGCTTAATTTACATAATTATGACATGTCATGCATGCTTATATTGTACTAAATACAAACCGCGAGATGACCATGTATCAGTCAGCGCGTGGCGTGACTGACATCTGTCAGTAGTTAATTACATGTAATATTCGATGCTCTGCCTACTGCCATTATACTTTCACTTGCAGCGGTGAACAATATTGAAATTCACCGGAATCTTGATTGACAAGGGGCAGAACTTTAGAATTCGCAACTCATCAAAGAAAATTTCTGCAGGTCAAGCCGATGCACAGGGCATTTTCTGTTTGGGACAAATACGACTTTTTTCAATTTTCGTCAATCAAAACCCGGAACCTCGAGTCTACCTAATGCCCTTCTGTAATTTCTGTAATTTTTGCATTTCGGTTTGACGATGCATCCCGCAGGGCGCTCATACTTCAAGATTTTGTGTCCCTGGTAAATTTTATGCCTATATGACGCAGGACGCAGACCTAGATTTATCACTGCAGTGTACATTTGGTAAAAACGCTTTCACGAAGGCAGAACATCACTACTGATAGATGACAAAAGATCATGTCAGCCGAGTGTCAGAGACAGGAAGGCGACGTCAGTGCAGAAAATGTTGGAAGATGACAGGAGGGCTACATTTGAAAAGTCTGAAACAGGAGGTAAGCCGTGTGATTGCTACACTAAATGACAAGTGGTTTCCGGACACCTTCTCTGCTTGGGTGCATAGACATCAGAGGTGTGTGGCGGTGGCTGGTTGCTATTTTAAGAAAGAATGAGCTTCTGAATTGTTGACGTTTTTGTGGCGTTGAGAAGTGTTGACATCAACGTGGGCCGCTTACCGTTCCCTAGGCATTATCATTTTTTATTTCTTACAAACCAATAATTGTACCACATTGAAATTTTGCACATTAATACAGATATGATTGAAGTATAAAATGCTTGTTTTATCATTTCTTAACATCAAGTAGTTCAAGAGTTATTGTGGTCATCCGGGAATCAAATTAACAACCCTCGTACATCAAATACTTTTTGAGCTGGGCACGTCATTAGGTGAAAATGTGCATTATTTACTATTTCAGGGGTCATAACTTTAAAAATAAGGACTGGAGTCAGACGAAAAATAAGAGGTGTGCAAGTTTATATCATGATAAAGACTCATGCAAGTTTTTCATCAATTTATATGAAATACTTTTCGAGCTAGGCACATCACAAGGTGAAAATATGCATTTTTGACTATTTCAGGCGCTATGACTCTGGAAATAGGAGGCAGAGCCAGACGAAAAAAAGAAAGAAGTGCACAAGTTCATATCATGAGAAAGACTCATGCAAAGTTTAATCAATTTATATGAAATACTTTTTGAGCTAGGCACGTCACAAAGTGAAAATGTACATTTTTTACTATTTCAGGGGCCATAACTTTGGAAATAAGGGGCAAAGCCAGACGAAATATAGGAGGTGCGCAAGTTCACATCATACCCATGCAAGGTTTCATCAATTTATATCAAATACTTTTTGAGCTTCAGACAGCATGAAAGGATGCACAGAGACAAGACCAAATCTATATGCCCCCACCACTCATGGGGTGGGGGTGGGGTGGGGGGGGGGGGGGGGCACAAAAAAGTCACTGGCGATGGTAACATTAACTTGGATAATATATGTTTTACCTTGACTGGCTTAAGGTACATGTTTTTACTGTGATAAGTGCATCGATAACGATAATTGCAGCCTAGTGCGCAGGCCTCGATCTTAACCTACTTTTGCTGGTAGCCAGCAGGGCTACCAACTTGTGAAATCAAGTAGCCCGACCAGGTTTCTGGTAGCCCTGTTTTGGAAAAGAGAAAAATATATTACAGTCTTCACCTTAATTTTTTTTTCAGCAATTGTCCTTTCGGGCAAGTAAGTTAAGAAAACCATTTGCCAGAAAACATTTTTAATTGCCCGAAATCATTTTGTTTATAAATATGATGTATTTTAGTTTATGCTTGATTCAACATTCAGTTATTTAAATGGTAGGCAACAAACCTACCCACACTATCCATGGGCAGGCTAAGCCAACGTAAGTGGATAACCATGTTACAATATTCAAGTAACTAGCAGACAGAAATTATGGGAGAAAACTGTAGAAAAAAGTAAGACCTATACCAGTATCTAGTTATATGCCAGGCGTGGGGTTCAAATTTGCACTATCCTTCTAAAACTTACTTTTTTAGCCAGGGCCTTTAAAATATAGTGTAGCTGTTCAAATTTAACTGCAATAATGGATCAGCCTGGTTAGCGACCCCCCCCCTGCCCCCAACCCCCTAAAAATGTTGTGTTTCTGGTGGCATGGCAAAAAAAAAGTAGGGTCGGTAGGTCGGTATTTGTTTTTTTTTTGCATTATGATCAAGTAAATGTAGCCTATTATCACAGTCCGGGGCGACGTGGACACAATAATCATCATCAACCCAACCGTGTTTAAAGCGAAACAAAAAACATTATTCTAACACGATCCGATTCATTTTCCTATTAAACAAAGAAGGAAGAAAGGAATGAATTATCATACAACAAATCACTGTTCTGACGTCACATTTATTACGTCACGGCGTCAAGCGGCATAGCGGCGTGCTGAAAAAAAAATGATTGAAAACGGGCAAATATTTAATGCATGTCATCAAGGATGTACTTTAAAATCCTTTATAACGTGTTAGAATCGAAATAATATATCTCATTTAGTGATTTGCTCTTGAATAAATCACTGCTTGTCGTTCAGATGCGTATTATTATATCACTCGGGCTACGCCCTCGTGATATAATTCCTTCACATCTGAACTCCAAGCAGTGATTTATTCAACGACAAATCACTGGATGAGATATATTATTTCTTAAACAATTATCGGTAATTATTCTGTTGATAAACAAGTAATTGGCCTTGTTTTCATCATCAATTAAAACCCCCTCAAAGAGCTAAAATAAGTGTGTGGGTATCACGGCATCTAAAGTGGAGATCAAAGGGGTTTAGTTGCCCGAGATTGTCATGGCATTACGTCATCTTTTCGCGCCATGTGACACATCACTGTCTGATCGTACGGCCTCGGTTCTTTAAATTGCTGAGAAGAAATCAGTAAAAAAGTATCTTCTTTATTTTTTTTTAAAGCGAATGCGCAATATCCCGTATAAACTGACAGGTAAATGTATCAAACGATAATAGTAGATATCCTACCTCTGTGACCTATTTGCCCTCAAGGAATTTACATTATTGTTTGAAAAGAATATCTGACATAGTGTCGAATCAAAAAAGACATGTACAAAGATTCATTTACTTATTAAACTTATTAGAAACCACAGCGACATCATACTGCTTTATTTTAAAACATTGTTTTTATTTACGTTCACGAGGTCCCGTAACCTATTCATCCGCACTTGCAGAAATCTGTTTGCCAAAAATCGTTTTACTCGATGTATTTAAATTGCTGCCGCTTTTTCATTATTTAAGATTTTTTAATTCTGTTTTTGCGTACTTTCTTGTCAAAAGTCTGAATTTTATGACCATAGTATGTATTATTTATTTACTTTTAGAAATAAATAAATAATTAAGATCGCGCTGTTTGAAATTTTACAAATAATTGTATGAAACTTCGATCGTTTTTATAGAATTTTGCCTACATTTCTGTCGACATCTTATTAAAATCGTTATAGAATTCAAACTGTATTATTTCTGAAGCTGTGCTGAAAATTTGAAGCGATTATATTAAAAAATGAATGCACTACAAGCGTTTTTTGTGTACGTGTCGATAAACATTTAAGTAACGGCGATACGATAGGTCGCACGTGCTCGTGGAATGGAAAATTACTGGCATGACGTTTTGATATCTTTACGATTCGCGGGTAAATTCCAGTCAATCCAGGTAATTTTTAGGGATGTAATTTCTGAATTTTGTAAAGTTATTTTATATATTGCAAATCTGAAGTCATCAATTCATGCATAAATATATGAAAGCTAGTATTTAGGATGTACATTTCAGATTCATGAAGTTCTTTTTGTAATTATTGTGAAAATTAAGGGATTTAAATTTCGGAAAAATGGCCGACCGGTGTAATGCGGACCGAAAATATCGTTGTCATTTAAAAGGAAACATCAGATAAATTGGTGAAATTTCACGCTTTTATTATTAACATGTTTGAAAACTTAGTAGCCCGACGGACTACCCAGCTCGGGAAATTCGGTAGTCCGTCTGAAAAACTGGTAGCCTCGGGCTACCGTCAAGATCGAGGCCTGGTGCGCATGTGTTAATCACCAACATTGTGCAACTGATTTTTAAAATCAAAGCGTCTACTGGCTAAGCCTAAAAGATTGTTATAATTTTTTACCAAGTAATTCAGAATATTTTTTGTTGAATTTTGATACAGATACAACATGATAAGCACTCGCCTGATTGGTCGAGCATACAGCAAGATCCACTCATTCTATGATCTTCTATCTTGACTTTAACTCGCTATTGCAAGCGGGCCGGTGCGACTTGCCTTGCTACAAATCATCTGAAGGACACTGATTGCCAAGAGAAAAGTTGTGTGTGTTTCCAATAAGATAAAGATTACATAGCCTGGCTTTGCTATATTTGAGTATGACAGGAAGGCATAATAGGTCAAAGGGAAATAACTAACAGGGCCTTTGATTGGTTGAAAAAGTATATGGTATTCCGAGACAAATATTTAAGATGTAAAGTGGTCTCTCATTGGTGAAATATCTGTTGAATATGTTTGAAAACTGTTTTATTTCTTAAATTGAAGTTCTAAGCCATGATTAATGGAGGAAAAAATATTTGAAGGTGTATTTTGTTTGAAAATTTTGCTTGTTTTAGTGATTTGGTATTTTCACAAAAATTAACTGTCGGACTGGGGGTTACTGACTTGCGGGTGAAAAAAGTGCACAAAAATGATGGTCAACATGTATATTTCTGGCTGTTTTCTTTTAGGTCTTGAATAGTTCTTTCACCCTGGGTAGGTGGCATCAAAAGTTTAAATGTAAGGAAAGGGCTATAACCCAAAACATTACAATGTAAGTCTATTGGAAAACAGTTAGTTCCCTTCGACCATAATTTAGGTCAAAGGGAAGTAACAGTGTCTCTAGCAGAGCCATGCCAACCAGGAACCGCAAACGCACCGTAGAAGCCACAACTGTCGCAGTCGTTGATGGAGCCCCTTGTCTTTAGTCTGTTCTTTGTCTACCAGATTTCACCCTCCCCTCTAAGAGAAGCACGTTGAGCGTATCTTCTTTTTTGAGGCTTGGGTTGTCGTCTGTTTGACATCCATCTCAGTCTACGGCAGGTGTGGTTGTGTTCTTGCCACTTGTAGATCACACAAACGTCCCATCCGGAGCTACTCGTTTTGGAATTTGGAAAATGGTCTAAACTGTATGCCAAATGAGAAGAAGATTTTACAAAAAAATTGCCAAAATTTGAAGTAGAATTTTTTTATTTTTTTTTAATATATATATAATTATGTATATATTTACTTAAGATTTACTAATATGTATTTACAAGATATGAAAAAACCGAAGACAACACAAGTACTGAGCTTGAAACAAAAATTTAATTGGATTTATTTTGTGTTCTGAAGTGAATAGGAGCCTGTTTCTAATCTATCATTGGATGGTATATTTTCCTTTATTTTCATTATTTCATGTTTTTGTAATGTCAGGGCTATTGCCAAATAGTTATAGCAGAGCTAACGGCGTCGTGAAGCCGCGCCAACAGCGTCGCATTACGGTTAGACGTGTGAAAAAGAAAATGAATCGAAAGATCTAAGTGTGTATACTATCGAGTTGAAAATTCGTGGTACTTTTTGGAATCGGTGTTGTTCGGATTTTTTCATGTGTACTATGTACATAGTAATTAATCAGCAAAGACGTCAGTAGACGCTTACTGTTTACGGTTGACAAAAGCGTCTCGCTTACTGTTTTGAATATTGAATAAAAATGTAAATGAGCGTTTGATAATAAGAAATCAATGCTAAATACATTTTCTACGAAGAAAAAAGAAATAAAATACAATAATTTCATTTTGAAATGACTTTCGTCACGCTGCCATTACTGAACTTTATTATATATATTTATGTTTGTCCCGATGACGTCATAACTCCACAGTGGTGTAGCGGTTAGCAAGTTCGCGTTGAAATCCAAAGGTTGTGAGTTCGAACCTCACCTGGACCAGATTTTTATTAATTCTTATTTTATTTCAGTCTTTTTTTTTGTATTATCATAAGTTTTGAAAATATTGTATAACTAAAGTTCATGTAAACTTTAGCAAATGTTTACAGTTTTGATGTCAGGTTCCAATGCAGTGCCTGTGCAGTAGTCAGTAGACATAACTTTAAAAAAATAGCTTTAGGATCAAAATATACAGGCATTGAACTGTGAAAAGCAAATAATGCTCTTCTCCCCGTTCACATATATTTCGTCCGTTAGCTTTAAAATCACTAACCAGAGTTTATAAAAATAAAACTAAAACGATGAATTATCAATAAACATCAAAAAGCTTCTTACTGCCATCCCTATTCTCTAGTGCTAAAAGATTAACCATAAAAAAGCCATAGATTGTGAACTTAAAAGTTCTGTAAATAAACAGGTGTTTTCGAGAATTTCGGCAAACACTGTTTTTCTCTAGGTAAAATTCTGATCATTAACTTTTAAAAATTGCTAGTCTTTTGAGTTTAAAACAAGCTTTGTACAGTCATGTAAATGATTGTAATTTTTGCATACCAGGCGTCTATTATAGCAGTATTTTTGACTAAAAGTTGGACACATTTTTCCATCCAAAAAGAACCAAAATTTGACAATAATGACATTTAAAAGAATTACAATAGTCATTTCCAGGATTACGTAAATTCTAATTTCTATTAACTTTGGAGTTGGAACATTAACTTTTTACATTAAGTCCTCATATTGCCAAACATTTACAAGCAAAGAGACAGAATTCCTTTGGCTGTTGGTCTAATGAGATTCTGTTAGGTTTGAAATTTTCAAGATTCAAGCTTCAGTTTGAAGGAGTTAACATTTGTGACTGGTTTCCAGTATGATAATAATTTATGTAAATTTTTTTATGCAGTACGTTTTAATAAGAATAACAGAAATTATTCAATTACGTTTTTTTTTCTTTATCTTGGTGCCGATTTTAATCCATATCAAACTTTCTTTTGATTATAATATATTATATAGAATATCTTTCGAGTTTTCACATGTCAAGAATTAATCTTGATGCAGTCTAAAACATGCATTCAGAAATCATGAATTATCATAAATATTTATAATTTTAATAGATCTAAGAGAACATAAACTTCTTAAACGAATCCATAATTCCAGATAATTCCAACACCACTCCTTTAATTTTTAAGGTCACTGGTGAGTTTTCAAGGGAGCTCTGCCTTTTAGGTAGCACCTAATTTCATATTAGTGTATAAACAGATTGTAGCACCTGCACTTTTTCTATATTGCCTGCCATTTTTCTTCTTTGCGTTGCAGTTTGACCAAAACTTTGTAACAATAGGCTGTTTTTGGATAGCTATATATTTCATATATGCTGTTTTATAGGCTCCATTTTTTATTTTTGCAATATCAGAGTATTTAACTTTCTTAATTTGTTCTTAATATTTGTCTCGGAATACCATATACTTTTTCAACCAAAGGCCCTGTTAGTTATTTCCTTTTGACCTAAATTTTTTTATTGGAAGTGGCTATTCCTACGGTCCCGTAAGAATAGCCTCATAGGCTATTCCTACGGCTCTCCCATAAGAATAGTGAAATAGCCCGCAGGTGGCTATTCCTACGGCTCTAAAGACAGTTTGTATGTCCACCTTGTATTGCATTGTACTAGACAAGCTTACTGTCGCAGGGTGTCTCCTTTTTAATTTCTGACTTTTGCAGCTACAGTTTGACCGACACAATATAAAACAAACTGTATACGTCGGATTAGTTCGACTAGCATTGTACTGAATTAATTCAACTGGTATATTTTCGAACAAATTGTTTACTTTTCAGTTTCACACCCAGGGCGCCCCCTCCCAATAATATGACCAATTAAGCTAATTCTCTTAACAATCTTTTGACAACGAGTCAATTTTAGCTGTGTCCTGCAGTTTTGTAGTTGTTTTTGAGGTTTTAACAACCACTTTTTTTTTTAAAAAAGAAACAACAAAAAACAAAATAAACGTTGTTGAACATTTTATGGAACTGGGTTTGTTATAGGTCGGCTGACTTTCAAAATGTACGCCGCCCTAGCTCCCGTCCCCACTCTAAAAATGCTTTCTACGTGCCTGACAAGCGCCTGGATTCTTCCTCTAGTACCAGAAAGGCTGGAAAATCATCAAATGACACATTTTCCTGTCAATGTTATGTTAAGCATTTTCACACACAATATGTAGCTGCCCGGCAATGAAAGCCTTAATGCATGAATATTTGATCACCACCCGAAAGAAAATGCACCTACCTTCCAATCAAAATTTAACAGTGACTTAATGATAATGAACATGTAATGGAGGCCAAATGCAATTAAAGTGGTATTAGAAAACTTATTTTTCCTTGAAAAGATCAAATTTTTATGCAGCTTCTTTAAGCCACGTAATTTTAACAAGTGCATGTACTTATTTCACATCTGCCAAATAAGTATCTATTGTGAAATGGCGAATTCACCCAGATTTTCCCCTTTTCAATAAAAACATGAAAATGTACTCAGAATGTGAAACCCCTTATCTAATGCATTGTTTTATAAGAAGACTTATAATATTTTCTACATGTTCACAAGCACAGGCAGTAATTGTGGTCTAAACTGAAGTAAAACTCTTAAAAAGAAACTTTGAAAAATTAAACAAATTCCTTGAAAAACAGTACAAACTATTATCTGATGAATTGTTCTTCCACCGCTATAAACCATTTATCTACCTGGTACTAACAACATATCGGTAATTATTGGTTTTTAACCGATATTTGCGCTAAGTTCAGTGATTTGAATATTACTTCCTTTTCTTTAAAACAATGTAAAATAGCACTTACATATCTTAAAGACGATTATCTCTAGGTGAACTGAAAAAATAAGGCAATTAATTTGGATGGCAAGATATGGGAACCACAAACTGTGGTTTGAAATGAAATGATAATAATTTTTACCAAAGTGCTCCCTGTAATCTTTATGACTTTATGACTTGATTTTGCATGTCGATGACCATCTGGCAAAATCAACACCCGTATATACTTTTCGTTTCTAATTAATACTTAGTAAACAGCATGCCCATTCACGCACTGCAGTACGTGAATCACGTACAAAATATCAAATGCACGCATAAAAATCACTTGTTGGGGGTACATGCACGCAGAGATTCGGAACTCCAGTTCAGCTGCCAAATCGTTGTTTATTTCATCGCACACTTGCCAATTGTTTGGTATGGTCTAAAACGCAGATCCGGTCCACGAACGTTATAATTTCGTTTCCATCACCGAATTCTCGGCGTAATTGTCAGCTGTATGGAGGGGTTTGGTAAATGTTTTAGTCGGACGTCACACGGGTCGTGTGCAAAAAAAGAATGGATACGAAACGCAAAAAGGCATTTTAGCTTTAAGAAACTCAGCAAAAGGTTAACAGTATTTTATTTTTTCGATATTTAACTGCAATTTTGATACACATTGCATATCTGTAATAGTTTGGGCATTTATTATTGATGGACGAATTTTACCAGTCTTCAGTTGACTGTATGTTATTTCGGACGAATCGTGTTCCGTTCACGAAATTGGGAATACACGAATCTTGCTGAAAACATATTTATATTTAGTATAATATAGGGAGGGGTCTTTTGATTCAGAATTTCCTATCTTAACTTTGGAAAAACATTTTACATTTTCTAAAATTATCTCATCTGTTATACCCCACCGACGAGAGTTCTGTATATATATATAAAAAACAAAACAAAAATAAAACAACGTACTATACAAATTTCAGTAGTTAAATAGAAAATTTTCAGATCTGCGATGTAGTGTACCCCCAAATTTTGAAGTGTACCCCTATTCTGCAAAAGCAGGGGGTACATGTACCCTCAACTTTAAAAATGAGTGGGCATGCTGAGTAAAAGTATTTTTTTTTCTTGAAAATTGGCATGCACACGTAGAAATATATTCTTAATAAAAGCTTAAAAGGATTTTAAAAAGTATTCAACACTTTAGATTTTATGTCTTGATTTTGCCTTTTACTTGAGATTTCTTCGCATATAAATTCTGTCCAAATCAACACCCTCAAACGTTTTTCGTGAATAAAAGCTTAAATGATTCTTTAAAAAATCATCACTTTAAATTTTATATCTTGATTTTGCCTGTCATTTAAAATGTCTGCGTATACAGTAGAATCTGGCGAAATCAACCCCCGTATACGTTTTTCGTTTCAAAACCACCTTATATATAACTATTTTTTCTTGAAAATTGACATGCAAAGTTCTCTCTCGATGTGATACTAAAAGGTAAACAGTTTGTTCGAAAATATACCATTTAAATTAATTCCGTACAATGCAGTTCAAGATGGACATACAAAACTGTCTTTAGAGCCGTAGGAATAGCCACCTGCGGGCTATTTCACTACTCTTATGGGAGAGCCGTAGGAATAGCCTGTGAGGCTATTCTTACGGGACCGTAGGAATAGCCACTTCCTTTTTTATTTATGTCGCGAAATTATATGACAACGGAATAACTCTTATGAATATCTAACGTTTAATTTATATTTCAACAGTAAACCTGTAATAAACCTACAGTAAACAATGAAATCTTTATTCTTAACAATACCTTTAGCATAAATCCGTGTCCTTCGGTCTGAAAATGGTAAAAATATGCCATTTTTTCTCTCGGTTTTTGTTGTTGTGGTGGTGCTAGCGTAATAATAACTTTCATGTGATTTCTGGTTAAATATTTGGCGGCTACACCCGACCAAATTTTTTGGACACCGCTTTTAGGCTGAATACCACTAAATCAGGCTTACACTAGCAGCATATTTATAAATCTTCTCGACATATTTTATCGTGTCAGATTTAGACTTATATTCCCATAAAGAACAATATCCAAAGAAAAAGAACAAGTGGTGTTAACTTTTATATAAAAAAGCTGAAAAAGTTTTTCACTTCAACACTAAACATTTTTAAAGTTGCTATAAATATCCCTGCAAATTCTTTATTTACTGTCATCAAATAGAATTAGCCATGGTCTCTTTTTCGAAGATATAAATTCGGGGAAAAGGCGTTTCTGGACCTACATAATACATAAAAAGTCTGACAGCCGTGGAGTATTTCCTGTAAGAAGTAAGAAGTAATGGAATCTTACACTCGGATCCACTGGACAAGGCCTCAATCCTGAACACTCAATCCAAATCGGCATTTCAAGTAGTGAGTTTTAACTGACAGTAAATTTAAATCAAGATGAAACATGACTGGATCACTTCCGAAAATCAATGAACTTGTATTAACAACGAATGGAATCGAAAAACTACTGAAAGACTTGAATGAATTTAAAGCACCTGGCCCAGCCAATATTAAACCAAAGTTGCTTAAAGAACTTTCTAGTGAAATTGCACCAATTCGAGGGATAATTTTCAATCATACCCTTGAAACTGGAGACATTCCTACCGACTGGAAGAAAGCCCATGTGACACCGATTTTTAAGAAAAGGCAAACATGTATACAATTAAGCTGAGAACTATAGACCAGTCTCGTTGACGAGCGTGTGTTGTGTAGCTATTAGAACACTGTGTTACAAGTGACATCATGGGACATGCAGATAAAAATAACATCTTGTATCCATTGCAACATGGTTTTAGACGGGGACGTTCCCGTGAAACGCAACTCATCGAATTTATAGACGACGTAATAACAAATATGGATTCTGGTAAACAAACTGATGTTCTAGTCATGGACCTGTCGAAGGCATTTGACAAAGTTAGTCACAACCTACTGATTAAAAAACTGAAACATTACAGAATTGACGGCAAGATTAATCGGTGGATACAAAGTTTCTTAGTGGCAGGTCACAATCCGTGGTCGTAGAAGGGGTAACATCTGACAGTATCGGTGTTGAATCTGGCGCCCCCACGGGCTCGGTCCTGGGACAGAGCTTATTTCTATACTACATAAACGATATGCCCCAGGGTATAACATCTAAAGTACGACCGTTTACTGACGATGCAATAGCATATTTAACGGTGCCAGCAAAATCAGATGCCCATACTCTACAGAAAGATCTTGATGCTCTCGCCATCTGGGAAAATCGGTCGAAAATGTCATTTCATCCTGAAAAAATGCAGTGTTATAATAATTTCGCGTAAACATCATCCAATTAAACACAGCTACAAATTACATGGACACATCTTGGAATCAGTGCAAATAGTTAAGAACCTCGGAGTTTACATCTCATCTGATCTCAAATGGATTTTTAAAGAGAAAGGACATCGGACCATGTCAAACTAAAGTCTACTTTCATCAAGGGACAGTACCCTGTATTTACCGTTGATAAGACAAATTAGATATGCGAGTTTCTCCCCTTATCTACCCGTTAGGTAACATAACGTATCTTATCACAAATAAACAGTGGTGTCATTATCATCTATGAAAGGAAGGACGAAATTACAGCAAAGGTTGTTCTCAAAATGCATTCTAGGTGCGCATAATTGTGTCCTACAAAAGGTAAACAGGCATTTGCACCACAGTGGCACTATTGCCATAGAATGTCCTCTAGATCTCTTTGTCATGTTTAGGTTGAAGACACATACATCTAGTTGTATATGTCTAAGCCACTTGCTTGGTTCAAGACTTCATAAGATACTGTGAAATCATTTAAATTCGCTGGCATGAAATTTCGCGCAAACGTGTAAAAGGACTGTTTCGCGTGGGCTTTAATTCGCGCATTTTCAATTTAAGAAATGAAGAAATGAAATAAAAAATAATAATAGCGCGGTCTTAAATTCGCGCATCGGTCCTAGCGCGAAATACGCGAAA
Organism: Mercenaria mercenaria; assembly: GCF_021730395.1. NCBI lineage: Eukaryota > Metazoa > Mollusca > Bivalvia > Venerida > Veneridae > Mercenaria > Mercenaria mercenaria. The sequence continues at coordinate 40,382 of NW_026463196.1, read as the reverse complement.
ATTCGTCCTACGCGAATAGAAATGATTTTACAAGTATATTTATCAGGATCAGTCTGTTTTCAAGTTTGTTCATTCTATGTCCACTATCTATTTATTATAGTGTTTTCTATGCTTGAAATATTTACAAAAACGAATAAAGCTGTAGATATGTAAGGTTCAAGAGACACATTCAATAAGTTTCAAAATATTTTATGCAAAATTCATTTGCTTACACCCTGTATGTATTTTTTTCCGATTTGTAACACTTTCCACCCTGTGACCAAGTACCATTTTTGTAGCATACGTATATAATAATTACTTACAAAGGCATATGAAATATTTTGTTGCGTCACTGGGGGGAAAGATGTTTAAAACGTAAAAATGATTATTGTTCATATTTCAATAAAAATGAGAATGAGAAATGTCTACAAAGTCTTCTTTTTTGTTCACAAACTTGTAAAATGTATTAGAATATATCAAGAAATGGTCTTTAACTATCTTTACTATGCAATTTCAGAAGACTAACCCTAGGTCAGTTTTTACTTATTTGGATAGGCAATCTGAATAGGAAAATATCCTAGGTCCTTTAAATATATCATCTGCAAAAGTGAAAGAGCAAGCATATAAAAGTCTGGTTCGATCAAATATTGAATATACCGCAACAATATGGGATCCGTACTTCCAGCAAGATATATATAAACTCGAACAAGTTCAAAGGAGGGCGGCAAGATACGTACTTTATAGACACGGGAATCGATCTAGTGTGACTGAAATGTTAGACCACCTTGAATGGCAATCGCTACAAAACCGCAGACGAGAGGCAAGACTCGGTATTATGTACAATATTGTGAATGAGCTTGTAGCCATCGATAAAAGTGATCGTTTAATTACACCAACTCGTCATACAAGAGGAATGCAAGAACACTCATATCAAATTTCACATTGTAATAATGATTAACGCGAAGAATCATACTTCCCAAATGGAAAGGGCTGCCACCGGACATAATGTCAGTGGGGACCCTGGAAACCGTCAAGTTCCAGGTGTCCAAGCACTTTTCCTAATCTCTGGAAGGTATTCTTGTTTTTAACTTTCCACTGTACATAGTACATCTTTTAACTCTGAACTATTTGTGCGCATACTCCCCAAACGTCAGTATAATCAATATGTTGATTGTGGACACATACCGGCAGAAGCAGAAGCAGAAATTTGATGCATTATTTTTATTACCAAAATAATATTAAATAAAAATGTATCGGTTAAAAGTTTCCGGTTCGAATCCGTTTTAAAATAGGCCTGCATCATGCATCAAGTCGTACACATATGTCCTCGAAAGTAGAGAGTACATGTCGTTAGCGGCTGCAAGTAGAGATTTACAGATTTGTACAATTTGATTAAATGAAATCAATGCGCATAATAACCATTCCATGATATTAAAACAAATATGTAACTTTGTAACTGGGTAATTATGAACAGACTCAATCAAACCGGGTCTGCTATTATTCTACTTAGTTGCATTCTATGTTTCCAAAGGATCTTTTTTATAGATTTTGTTAGCATAATGCACTATTTATGGTGGCTTATGTTTGGATTAAAGTCAACAGATTTTTTTAAAGACTGTGTACTATAGCAATTATATTTCTCCTTTTTTCCATATTAATACAAGCTTTCATTAATACTCATTATCAATAAAATCTATATGAAGATCATTCGGAAACATAGAACGCAACCAAGCAAAATAATGGCAGACTCGGTTAAGAATGAATTCTTGTGCGGGTAAATTGTGCAGCTTTTATGCAAGATTCAAATCTTACGATTTAAAGGGAGCGGTGGTCTAGTGGATAAGGGGTCGTGGGATCGAGCCCCTCTAGGGTCGCGACCATGACTTCTCATTTGACATCAGTTCTGGTTTTTCCGGACTCGAGAGTGGTTCTAATAAGCTTGAAGCTTTCATCACAATCGAGCTAAAACAAATAAGTGTAAACCAAATCTTACGACATACATGAAATCTGCAGCTGTTTTTAACTCTGATAAGACTAAAACTTGCCACATTACTTCGACTGTAAACAAACGTGCAAAGTGTGTTATTTTCTTATTCATAGAAGAGATTTATGCTAGATAAGGTTAAACTCGCTAATACTCTGGTCAATACAAATTATGTTCTTCAATTATAATTTAACCAGAAATAAAAAAGTCGCATTGGAATTTGAATTGAACTCAATTTAATTAATAATCACCCATGTACATTTACACATAATGCAAGTAAAAGAACAGATATATGTTCAATATACAGTATAAAGTAATATGAAACAGACTATTTTGCATGTAAGAGACATTTTAAAATTTGACATTTACATTTATTACCACATTTAAGAAATAATCAGTCTGACTAAAATTCTATATACAGATATATAGTCTAATAAGCAAATATACAATTCAAATCACTATATTTTCTTAAAATATCAACAGGAAATGTATATAAAAAACTTAGTATAAAAAACTTACTATCTTTCCTCATAAAAAGGATAAATATCGACCAAGGAAAGCCACGTTCTAAAAACGCAGCCTCCCAGAACGTTAACCTAGCTCGCGGACTCGCACACGACCAACACACACACTCTCTCAAAACAAACACACTAAGACAAAACGGACAACTAAGGAACACATTGGGGCACCGCCTTGGAACGGTCAGCGGCAAAACCACCACTGGGGAGCTTAAGCCGGTATACTTGTACCTAACCTAACTCTTACCCAAATCATGTTCTAAAGTCACAGCACAGTGTAAATAAAGTTATCTCCGCCAGGTGAAACCGTAACATACACAATTGCAACAGAAGGCATGTTATGTAAAACACAAAAAGCCTTTGTACATTTATATAAAAAGCAAGCCTTAAGAACCTAAAACGAATGTACTCAGTGCCTTTGCAGAAGACAGAATAACAAGGGAACACCCATAAAGGCCCGACGAAATAGCCCAAAAGGACAGAAATCATAATAGCTCAGTCCCGATGTGATTTGAGAACTACCCATCATAGAGTCCTCTACCTGTTTCGACAGGCCCAATCAAAGAGGAAAGCGTAGCGTCCAACTGGAAATGTGCTGAACACCAAACATGCAGTGTGTCTCATAACAATTGGGTACTGATATTAAAACGTTTCATAACTTTACTAGATATTATTGGAAAATTGCCATGGCTAAAATCTTACGAAGTTTGTAAACTACATCCCCCAGAAAATCCGCGTTTTGATATACCGTCTGGCAGAATAATCTTTAAATTACTATACTGTTATATTTTTAAAACCAAATCTTAATTACGATTGAAAACTTTAGCAAAGTATTTACGTAATTTATACGAACTGTAGCCTTTTTGAAGAAGCTCAGGTATTATAACGAAAAAGTAGCTCACAAATGCATACATTAGTTTGTTTATATAATTCTTCCTGTGGTTTAACAAAGACATTTATTTCAATATTCCCGAATTGTCACTGAATTTTGCGCTACTATATACGTCAATTTTTCCTCTTTTATTGTATGTCTGTGTTTGATAAAGCAATTTATATTTGTTTCTTTAAAGGTACTCGCCGACAGTTTGGGTGGAATTTTTTAACATGTTCACTTCCACAAAGGATTGCGTAGAATGTATATATGACATTGAAAATGATAACGTGAATGAAAATACATGTTAGATATTGGTAAAAACAGGGAGAATGTTGATTTTCTCCATTATTTCAAACAATATATTTGGTTATCTATTAGGATATCTTGCAAAACTTAAATGTCAATGTGTGCCACTGGTCATTATCACAGTACCAACATTTTATGGGTTTTTGAGAGAGAAAAAGTCTCCTAAATGTATAAACTTGAAAATACCTCCAACATATATGAACGAGTCACTTTAATAAGTTCTGTAAAATGGAACAAGAAATAATATACATCTATTTTATTGCAAAAATCTATTTTGTCATAGCAATAAACGTCCTTCTAATTCATAAGCGCGTCCCTGAGTCTATCCCAGAAAACATCTGCACTATGCATCTCATCAGGCATTTCTAGATACGTTCGATTTCTGATGATGTCAATTACTTCTAGTGGCAATTTGTTCGTTGGGACGTCTTCTTTCATCAATACACAAAGTACATTTCTCCCTGTCTTTATAGACTCAAGCCTAGCCATATGCATTTCAAATCGACACCAGTGGCTCTGTAGAAATGCTTTCGGAAGAATGATTAAAGTCTTTCTGGATGTGATAATGGCATGCATTATGTTATCATTAACAAATTCTCCAGCTCGAAAATCTCGATCGTGTATCAGCAACTTCATGTTTCGCTTTTCTTCAAGTTCTTCGAACAGCGATTCTTTAACAAATGCACCGTCTTTTGCAGCATATGACAGAAACACATCAAATTCGAACTCTGGGACTTCAACATCAGTCTCTGCAATTTGCGAATATCCATTCCGATTCCATTTGGATTTAGCTGAATAGTAGATGTACCTGAGGTTCCAACGATATCTGTAGATAACGCCGCAAATAATAACTGTCAGAAATACTAAGAACGAGCCCAATGACAAAATTATCAGTAACTTATAATCAGCACATTCATTTTTTAATGTACCTGATATTACAGCTGCTTTTGATATATAACCAGTACTTCCGTTTTTAAATTCACATGTGTAAGCTGGAAAATTAATGAATCGTACACGAGTTGTAGCGAACCAATCAAGAAGTTCAATGTCATTGCATGTGCACTTGAACTTATTTCCGGATAAGTCGATGGTAAGATTCTTGGTAACTGCCAGATCATTGAAGAATATCCTAACATCTTTGTTTATATTTTCGAGAAGATTATTTTGAAGCGATAACACACTTAAGTTTCTCATTTGTGACATGTGTAAATCCAAGTCAGTTAGAAAATTATAAGAGAGATTCAGGAAACGTAGATTGCTCAAACCTCTGAATATCTTGGTAGGCAGACAGCGCAACTTATTGTCTGAAAGAGACAATACTTCAAGTTTCTTCAGATGCAGAAATATTTCTCCATTATCATCACTATTAAGTGGTACGTTTAAAAAGTTTCTGTCTAGCAAAAGAGTTAACAGATTAGACATGAAACGAAAAGCTAATTTTGAAATGTTTTCGCATGAATTCCAGCCTAAATTTAACTCTCGCAAATTTGTTAATCCGTACATTGGACCTTGAATGTTCCATAATACATTTTTTTGAAGGTATAATTTTCTTAGATTATTTGGTTCGCAGAAACAAACTTCATTTAACAGTTGGCGATTTTTAAGGTCACTTAAGTCGGCATACATGAAATTATTTGACAATGAAATCTTTCTTGCCTTTACGTTGTTGCAGTTACTACAGTGTCCATTTCCAGCTACTCTATTATTCTTTGATCTGGCATCTAAACTTAGTGAATCATATTTTGTTATCTCTTTTTTTGGTGTTGTTGCTCTGTTTCGTTTGATTTCAGTTAAAACTGTTCGTGATTTTTCAGAGACGTATTTTTGTGATTTATAATGATTTTCTGCTACCGATGGGAAGTTTTCGGGCAAAACGATGGATGTGTCCTGTTTGGATATAATCAAGGACCTCATGTTTCTGAATAATCCATTGATTAGAGCTTTTAAGATGTACTTGCCGAAAGCAAGTCTATTATTGCTTAGATATAACCCTTCAAATGTCCTGGGTACAAGATCAATGGCTGCTTCATTGACAAACGATAAACGATTTCCAGCTAAGTAGAAATATTTAATTTTCATTTTTTGCATATATTTCAGATGATCTACTTCTAGTCTAGTACAGTCTCCCACTTCAGAATGAATACGATTCAGTTTAAGCTTACGTATATTTCTATATCGAATACCATACGTTATATTCGGAAGGCTTTTGAACTCAAGCGCAGTGTTTGATGACAAATCCAAATTTTGCAGTTTTGTCATTTCGGAAAAGCTATTCTTTTCAACAAAAGATACATTGCAGTTTGAAAGTGCCAAAAATGTTATATTTTCGATATTTTTGAAAGCATTTTGTTTTATGTTAATAAGATTGCATCGTCCAGTATAACCATCACTTTTAAACATGCTTAGTGACTTTAATTTAGCAAAGTTTTCGTCGTCAAATATTTTTGTAAACCATATGTCCATATCTAGGAAAGCCAATGTCGGGATTTCAGCAAGCTGGTGCAACGGGTATATTTCATTGTTTTGAAATATGTCCAAACTCTGTTGAATATTCAGATGTATCAAGCTGGTCAATGGCTTAAAAACTCCAAGCGGAATGGTAGTACTGGTATATCTAATTTTGTTACCATTCAGATATAAGTATTCCAGTGCAACCAGACCTTGAAAACTTCCAATATGAAGCCTTGTTATATTGTTATGTGACAAATCAAGAGCCTTCAAATTGCTCATGTTTTGAAAAATACGCGGTGCAATGTCGGTTATTCTATTGTCTTTTAAATCCAGTCTGATAATATATTCTGGTATTTGTTTTGGTATATATTCTAGAGCTCTTTTAGAACAATCCACATTAGAAGACTCACATGCACAAATTGTTAACCAAGAGCATGGGTAATGGTTTGTATAAGCATTACCCATGCCAACGTCTTTTTGAAAATTGTCAAAGACGTCTTCTTCGTAGACATATGACGCAGCAGCTATTTTCCAAAACAGATGGAAGCACAATAATGTGAACAGACCTGCAGTGCTATATATATTAGCCATTCTGAAAAAATAAAATCACTGAATAAAACAGGAAAAAGAAAGAATATCATTTAATCATCAAGGATGTCTTGAATTTTTTACTATGATTTATTTTTGCTAATTTAAATATTCATTCGGTGAGACGCTGATGTCAGCTGTTAGTAAACAGAGCGAACGTAAATTTGCAGCAATCTTCTGAAGAAAGGTACTAATATGCACTTGCAGCCGTTGTTAATATAAATCTTCTATACATTTTGAGTTACAGAAAAATATGATAGTGTTTATAAAAATACTAGAAGCTATTTGTATAATTAGAAAACAAGTAGATTATCTGTAAATGGGCAATCAATTTATTGCTAATGAAAATGAAAAGGAAAGGACTGATGAATAACTAAGATAATTCAACGAAAAGACTGATTGCAACTTACAAAACCTTTTATAGTACGAATTTAAATTTACCTGTTTACATGTATAATCTATCCTCTATAAAATGATCAAAAGAACAAAAATCACACACCCGCAAATCACACAATGAGACAGCCGCATCTTAAAATACACCTGGACTTTAGTTTGGCAGTAAAATAGAGCTGGTTATCTCTTGCGAATCAAGGAACAGTTTCACTATGGACCATCTGATGAATACAAACACACTGATACGAGTGTCGTCAGTCAAAACAAGGAAGTTAAGTCATTAAAAGCTTCCAAAAGCAGGAAGAAAAGTTATGAATTGAGCTAAAAATGAAACAAAATGTATTAGCATCCCGATATTGCTTCCTTTTGTTGGGGTATACACTTTTTCGACATTTTTCATACAAGGTTAAATTACTCCACTAATTATTTATTAAAACATGAAAATAATAACGACTTTAACACTATTTTTGACAGCATGTCTTCCATGTGAAGGTTTCTTTGATATGGTTTCCAGTGTAACAGAACCTTGTTAGATAACTCATCATCACATATTTTCCTGCAACTTAATATTCGACCCAATACAATTATCAATTTGAAATTTTAGTAAAAGGTAGCTGTTACATTTTTTATAAAGTTGGTTGTAACGTTTGGTTCCCATGCAAAATAACTTAACTGTAAACGATTCTTTCACAAATTAAGGTAGTTCTGTACGTTTGATTACCTGGAAAGTGTGGCCTAACGTCATTTGTCATGATAACATAATTAGTTAATTTACAGTTTACGCTCCTACACCAATGGTAAAAATATATATAATACTACGCATACATTAATTGTTTGTTTTGTTTTGTTTTTGGGTTTAACGCCGTTTTTCAACAGTATTTCAGTCATGTAACGGCGGGCAGTACAAACCTGTTCTCCGCAAGTAACTGCCAACTTCCCCACATGAATCAGAGGTGGAGGATTAATGATTTCAGACACAATGTCGTTTATCAAATAGTCACGGAGAACATGCGCCCCGCCCGAGGATCGAACTCGCGATCCCGCGATCCGTAGACCGACGCTCTTACCTACTGAGCTAAGCGGGCGGGCTCATACATTAATTGATTCTGGGGCATAACTAACGTGCCCTCTAAAAACCGACCAACATACATTCGGTTATTGAAAAGAAATCAGATCTCAGAATACCTCAGAAGAAATTTTGCGTTCGCTTCACTCACAAAACATGGTAGCAGTTGTATTTATAATAAGCTAAAGTCTAGAAGAGACCGGACGTCAGACACTCATGTAGGTAAACTCGTCCGGTATCCATTATTGAAAGACCCACCACAGCTTAGTAGCCTATTTTTCCCCACATGGGCTTCGTTCTGATAATACAATCATAATACAGATATACTTTAAAATGACAGTTGGACAATCTAAGGCACTTTCTGAGTTATTGTGTCTTTACAACACTTATTCCGCCAATTCGTTTTTTTATATTCAATCAATCTTTTTTTTCAGTATATATTATAGTTTTAAAAACACATCTAAATAAGTATATTTTCAATGTAGAAATAAAGTGCGGTCTGCACTTAACTAAGTACATCAAGTACTGTGCGTACTGCTACATCAATTTCATTAAGATTTTTAGGTAATGAACAACTTTTCCTGACCGTTTAGAAATCACTGTCGATTTAAAAGATGGAGACACAATTCGAATTCTGTTATTCTGTGGTGGGTCTTTTAGCGACCAAGTTGCTACAAACAGGTGATTAAAGAAGAAGTGTAACATAAAAGTTAGCTACATGCTAGTGTCACCTAAAATGATAAGCACCATGCGCTTTAATTTTGATTTAAACAGAGATGGTAATGCACTCTGAACAACGGTAGTCTTTGAAATACAAATGTGAGATGACAGTTACTGTCTTCCTGCCTATTAGTTAAAATGTTTATTAAGACCTATCCCAGCCGTGGGAAATTATGCGGTCGAGAGAAAAAGAATTTTAAAAGGACGTTTAAGGCGGTGTGGACGAGAATTGCTCGATCCTTTGTATGTTAGTAATATGCGTTACATTTCCATTGAAGAATTATCATATGTGATCATGTCTGCCGAAAACAAACCATTTGTTGGTATTGAATCGATTCAATATATAGAGTGCTCAAATTTCATAACGTCTTCATAGTGCCGAAGTAGCTATTTCAGTAAATATTTGACACCGGCATAATTCCTTCTATATGGTGAAAAGCGGTTAAATTCTCAAATTTGAAAGACCCCCTCATCTGATGAGGTAGTGCCAATGAACTATCAGTAGGGAAAAATTCCCGTTCGGGAAATCAATTTATGGTTTTCCCCTACTTCCTGAACGGGAACTGGTTACTATATATAGTAACTTGTTTCCAGTTCGGGAAGCAAAATCATCATTTTCTGACTTGTTTCCATGGAAAGGTCCGGTGCATGAGAGTATACATAGTGTTATTAAATGAAATATATACTTAATTACTTAAACTAAATTTCTATCGTTCAGAGTTGTTTTAATGTCTTAACCAATTTTTATTTAACTTTTATATCTATTAATTTCAAAGTTTCCCGAACAGGAAACATTTCTTCCCAATCGGCAAACACAGATATGTATATTTACACTGAATTGCATTCAGTCAGAATTATTACCCCTTTTCCAGTCAGAAAATTCATTTTTTGGTTCCCGTTCGGGAAGCAGGGAAAAACCAAGTGGTTGACTTCCCGAATGGGAAGTTTCCCCCAACTGACTATAGAGAAGTAACTTTTACTTTCGTGCATATCAAAATTGAATAGCTATTTATAGGGCAGTGAGATGATTGCTTATGAGCAAAACAGGTTCCAAAAATCGCGCTCATGTAAATATACTACATTTTCACGCTAAATAGTATAGTAAGAAACAAGGGGAATGTAAAGGCGACCGTCTTGGATGTAAAAAAAGCGTTCGAATTTGTAGACAGACACTTCTTGTTATATAAATTACTTCTCAGTTAAGGTGATGGGAAAGTTTTTATTGTTCAATCAAAAACATGTATACGAATATAGTGTCAAGCATTAATATAAATGGGTCCTTGACTAACTGGTTCCAGTGTTTTTAGGGGTTCGCCACTGTCATTATTTATCGCCCACAATTTTTCCGTGTTCGACAACGATCTGGCCCCAATTTCACGAAAAAACTTTGGTAATTACTTAGTCTGTTATTTTAAAATCGTTTTACTACTTATGTAATTGTTATTTAAAGTTATTTTTCTTCTACAGCAATGTATTTATAGATAAAATACACTATGCTTAGTAGTATATGTCCGCAGTACTTATTTCTGTCACGCAAATATGATATTTCTTTTTAAGCACGATATAACAAACTTAAGTATTTGCTTAAGTATATTTCTTATTTTTATACTTCGTTTTCAGTAAAATTCAGAATTATTGTGTTTTCATCTATGAAGTAGTCATATACGGTTCTATTATGGATGAAAAAGTCAATATTGAAGACGCATAAAGGACAAAACAAGCACTTGAAATAACAGACTTAGCTAAGCAATTACTCAAGTTTGTTTTTTTTCGTGAAATTGGGGCCTGGCCGCAGAAATAAATAGGTTTAACACAGGGAAAGAATATGCAGCATTTCAATATTCATTATTTTTATAGGCTGACGGCATTATGTTCCAATTAGTGAACCATCATGACTTACAATTTATGTTAAAGGCAATGCATGAATTGTAAACACTGGAGCTATATATTAATACCACAAAGTCGAAAGACGTCCACTTTAGACAACGGAGGCGTCCTCGCGCTGAATTTATTATATTTACCATCGGTGAAAAAATTATTAATAAAACAGTGGATACCTATAAATATTCAGAGATAATTTCCTTGAAAAAAACTGGACTACTCGTGTACAGCAAAAACGCTTTTCACTTCAACACTAAACATTTTTAAAGTTGCTATCTCTGCAAATTCTTTTTTTACTGTCATCAAATAGAATTAGCCACGGTTTCTTTTTCGCATTATTTTTTATCACCAATGTATTATTAAATAAAAATGTAGCGGTTAATAGTTTCCTATTCGAATCCCTATAGGGTTACCTGTTTTAAAATAGGCCTACCTCATGCCTACCTCATGCATCAAGTCGTACACGTATGTCCTCAAAAGCAGAGAGTACATGTCGTATTTATCGATTCTTGCAAGAAGTACGAGATGTACGGAGGGTGTAGTGAACATTGTTGATCTTCCATGTTGCCTTTATTATGATTAAATCAGAAAGGGGGATAATTCAAAATGTAATCAATGTAGAGTTATGATTCTTGTATACTGCACTTCCTCTTAATGGCCCCTTTCGTGTTGAGACGTTTAAACAAAATCCCTTCGATAGTTTCGGCTCCGGAAATTTTTTTAAGGGCGCCAGACGGACGGAGACCATTACCATATCGGATCCTTTTTGTCTTTTGGTAGGGGTAGGGGGGATTATTAAAGATAAATATACCAGTTTGTACGTGGAATATCTTGCTCGTAATTTTCTTGGATCAACAACAATGTAGAGTTCATGACATTTTGTTCCATATACACACTATATTCTGTCGTGCATTCTAAACAATTTCGAGACAAACGTAGACATTGTGCGTATACACAACCGATGCGATACTCCAGTTTAATTCAAATCAACTGCAGTCTGAATAATATCAATTTACAAAAAACGATAGCGGCTGCAAGTACAGATTTAGAGATTTGTACAATTTGATTAAATGCAATCAACGCACATAATAACCATTCCATGATATTAAAACAAATATGTAACTTTGTAACTGGGTAATTCTGAACAGACTCAGTCAAACCGAGTCTGCTATTATTTTGCTTGGGTTCATCCTATGTTTCCAAATGATATTTTTACAGATTTAATTAGCATAATGAACTATTTATGGTGGCTTATGTTTGGATTAAAGTCAACAGAAATTATCTAAGGCTGTGTTCTATAGCAATTATATATATACTGGCTGTATCAACTGGCTATAGCTCGAAATCGACTACCAAGCTGTCCTTCTATTTCTATGTGACCGCATCACACAAATATTCTGGACTTGTAAAAATAGTCCTATATTTATTAAAATTCTGGACTTGTAAAAATAGTCCTATATCTATTTTTTAGAATCTTGGTATTGTGTGTGTGTGTGTGTGCGTGTGTGCGTGTGTGTGTGTGTGTGTGTGTGCAACTGAGGACTACAGTTCTAAACAACAAAAACAAGCAGCAACGGATTCTAGGATAATTATGAACTTTATATTTATATTCGAAATATTCGGAATCACTCCGCTCTAGAGTAAGAGTTAGAGTAAGGGTTACAGTTTAGGGTTAGGCTTTAGGGTTTAATGTTAGGGTAAGAGTTGAAATTGGCCCCACCCTGGGGCAAACTTAGTTTTACAAAGAGTTGTATAGGGAAAACCTTTAAAAAGTTGTCTTGATCCACAACGCACAGGGCTTAGATATTTGGCACGAAGCATTGTCTAGTGGACCTCTACCTACATTTTTCAAATCATGACCGGTCAAGGCACAATAAAATGTTGGTTCTCCAGGCGTATCGTTTGAAATATCACTCAATTAGCACTGGCTATCAGTTCTTTTCAGGGCTTTGTTTTAATAAAACGTTTAATAACTTTGAAAAATTGCCATGGCCAAATATATCTTACGAAGTTTATAAACCACATCCCCATAAAAATCGCGGTTTGATATACCGTCTCACAGAAAATCCTTAAAATTACTATTGTAATTTTAAAACCAAATCTGAACTACGGTTGAAAAATTTAGCAAAGTATTTACGTAATTTTTAATTATCGTAACCTTGTTGAAAAAGCTCAGTTATTATAATGAAAAATAGCTCTTAAATGCCTACATTAGTTCGTTTATATAATTTATTTTTCATGTGGTTTACAAAGACATTTATTTCAATATTCCCGAATTGTCACTGAATTTTGCACTGCGGTCGATTGTTTCCTGTTATATTATATGTCTGTGTTTGATAAAGCAATTTATATTTGTTTCTTTGAAGCTACTCTTCAACAGTTTGGATGAAATTTTTTAACATGTTCACTTCTACAAAGTATGGCGTAGAATGTATATATGGCATTGAAAATGGTAAAGTGGGTGAAAATAAGTGTTAGATATTGGTAAAAACAGGAAGAGGGTTGATTTTTCCCATTATTTCAAACAATATGTTTGGTTATCTATTAGGATATCTTGCAAAACTTATCACAGGGATTTTTGAGCGAGAAAAAGTCTCATAAATGTATGAAAGTGAAAAAATCTCCTAAATTTATGAACGAGTCACTTTAATAAATTCTGTAAAATTGAACAAGAAATAATATCAATTTATTTCACTGCAAAAATCTATTTTGTCATAACAATAAAAGCCTTTGTACTAATGCATAAGCGCGTCCCTGAGTCTGTCCCAGAAAACATCTGCACAATGCACAATCTCATCAGGCATCTCTGGATACGTTCGATTTCTGATGATGTCAATTATTTCGAGTGGTAATCCTTTCGTTGGGACGTGATCCTTCATCAAAACACAAAGTACATTTCTCCCTGTCTTTATAGGCCCAAGCCTAGCCATATGCATTTCAAATCGGCACCAGTGGCTCTGTAGAAATGCTTTCGAAAGAATAATTAAAGTCTTCCTAGATGTGATAATGGCATGCATTATGTTATCATTAACAAATTCTCCAGCTCGAAAATCTCGATCGTGTATCAGCATCTTCATATTTCGCTTTTCCTCAAGTTCTGCAAACACTGATTCCTTCACAAATGCACCGTCTTTTGCGGCATATGACACAAACACATCAAATTCGAACTCGGGGACTTCGACATCTGCCTCTGCAATTTGTGTATATCCATTTCGATTCCATCTGGTTTTAGCTGAATAGTACATGTACCTGAGGTTCCAACGATATCTGTAGATAACACGCAAATAATAACTGTCAGAAATACTAAGAACGAGCCCAATGACAAAATTATCAATAACTTATAATCAGCACATTCATTTTTTAATGTATCAGATATTAAAGCTACGTTTGATATATAGCCTCTACTTCCGTTTTTAAATTCACATGTGTAAGTTGGAAAATTAATGAATCGTACACGAGTTGTAGCGAACCAGTCAAGAAGTTCAATGTCATTGCATGTGCACTTATTTCCGGATAAGTCGATGGTAAGATTCTGTGTAACTGCCAGATCAGTGAAGAGGGGCCTCCGTGGCCGAGTGGTTAGAGTCGTTGACTTCAAACCATTTGCCCCTCATCGATGTGGGTTCGAAACCTCATTTGGGGCGTAGAATTCTTCACGTGAGGAAGCCATCCAGCTGGCTTACGGAAGGTCGGTGGTTCTACCCAGGTGCCCGCTCGTGATGAAATTGTGCACGGAGGGGCACCTGGGGTCTTCCTCCACCATTAAAGCTGGAAAGTCGCCATATGACCTAAAATTGTGTCGGTGCGACAATAAACCCAACAAAATAAATAAATAAATAAGATCAGTGAAGAATATCTTAACATCTTTGTTTATATTTTCGAGAAGATTATTTTGAAGCGATATCATGCTTAAGTTTCTCATGTGTGACATGTATAAATCCAAATCAGTTAGAAAATTATAGGAGAGATTCAGGGAACGTAGATTGCTCAAAACTCTGAATATATTGGTAGGTAGACAGGTCAACTTATTGTCTGAAAGAGACAAGTTTTTAAGTTTCTTCAGGTGTAGAAATATTTCTCCATTATCATCACTATTAAGTGGTACGGTTAAAACGTTTCTGTCTAGATAAAGAGACAACGTATTAGGCGTGAAACGAAAAGCCAATTTTGAAATATTTTCGCATGAATTCCAGGCTAAATTTAATTCTTCTAAATTTGTCAATCCGTAGAATGGACCTTGAATGTTCCATAATATATTTTTTGAAGGAATGCTTTTCTAAGATTA
The DNA here is from genome assembly GCF_021730395.1 of Mercenaria mercenaria. NCBI lineage: Eukaryota > Metazoa > Mollusca > Bivalvia > Venerida > Veneridae > Mercenaria > Mercenaria mercenaria. The sequence goes on along the minus strand of NW_026463196.1, from coordinate 25,337 downwards.
TTTGGTTCGCAGAAACAAAGTTCATTTAATAATTGGCGACTTTTAAGGTCACTTAAGTCGGCAATCATGAATTCTTTTGACATTGGAACCTTCGTAGCCTTTACGCTGTTACAGTTACTACAGTATCCATTTCCAGCTATCTTAAGGGTGTTTCTCTTGTTGCTCTGTCTTCTGAAAAGGCATTGAGTACATGCGTTTTTGGTTCTAAAGGTTTGCTTTTTATATATTTATACACGAGCATTTTTGTGTTTTACATGCCATGCCTTTTTGTTTCCATTAGGTGTTAGAGATTCACCTGGAAGGGATTACTTTTATCTACACTGTCCCGTGTCTTTGGAACATGGTGGGGGTAAGAGTGAGGTTGGGTGCGCACCATAAACCGGTTTAAGCTCCCCAGTGGTGTTTTTGCCACTGACCGTTCCAAGGCGGTGCCCCACTGTGTTCCTTTGTTTGTTCGTTTTGTCCTAATGTGTTGGCTTTGTGTGTGTGCGCGTGTATGTGTATGTGTGTGTGTGTTTGTGGTGTACGCGTCTGCGTGCTGTGGGTTTCGTTTTGGGGAGGCTGCGTTTTTGTTACGTGGCATTCCCTGTTTGATATTTGTCTTTGTTTTTTATTATTTTTTGATCTGGTATCTAACCATAGTGACTCATTGTTTGTTATCTCTTTTTTGATGTTGTCTCTCTCTTCCGGTTGAATTCAGTTATAGCAGTTCGTGATTTGTCAGAGACGTATTTTTGTGATTCATAATAACTTTTAACCGTTCCGGCATGCAATCTTCCTGCTACTAATGGGAACTGTTTTGACAAATAGACGGATGAGTCCTGTTTAGATATAACTAAGATCCTCACTTTTCTGAATAACCCATGGGTTAGAGCTTTTAAGATGTACTTGCCGAAAACAAAGCTATTATTGCTTAGATATAATCCTTCAAATGTTCTGGGTACAAGATCAATGGCTGTTTCATTGACAAACGATAAACGATTTCCAGCTAAGTACACATATTTAATTTTCATTTCTTGCACATATTTCAGATGATCTACTTCTAGTCTAGTACAGTCTCCCACTTCAGAATGAATGTTATTCAGTTTAAGCTTACGTATATTTCTATTTCGAATACCATACGTTATATTCGGAAGGCTTTTAAACTCAAGCGCAGTATTTGATGTCAAATCCAAATTTTGCAGTTTTTTCATCTCTGAAAAGCTATTCTTTTCCACAAAAGATATATTGCAGTTTGAAAGTGCCAGAAAAGTTATATTTTCGATATTTTTGAAAGCATATTTTTTTATGTTAATAAGATTGCATCGTCCAGTATAACTATCACTGCTAGGCTTGCTTAGTGACTTTAACTGAGCGAAGCTTTCGTCAAATATTCTTGTAAACCATACGTCCATATCTAGCCGAGCCAATGTCGGAATTTCAGCAAACTGAAGCAACGGGTATATTTCATTGTTTTGAAATTTGTCCAAACTCTGTTGAATATTCAGATCTGTCAAGTTTGTCAATGGCTTAAAAACTCCAAGCGGAATGGTAGAATTGGTATATCTAATTTTGTTACCTTTCAGATATAAAGATTTCAGTTCACCCAGACCTCGAAAACTTTCAACACGAAGCCTTGTAATATTGTTATGTGACAAATGAAGAATCTTCAAATTACTCATGTTCTGAAAAATACCCGGTTCAATGTCGCTTGATGTGGTTTCCAAAAGTGTCACAGAACATGGTTAAATAACTCTTCATCACATATTTTCCTGCAAATTAATATTCGTCCTAACACAGTTATCAAATTGAAATATTGGTCAAAATGTTACAGTTTTTTTTACAAACTTGTTTGTTGCGTTTGGTTCACATGCAAAATAACTTGACTGTGAAAGATTCTTTCACAAATTAAGGTAGTTCTGTACGTTTGATAATCCGAAATTTATAGCATAACGTCATTTATCATGATAACATAGTTTATTTTACAACAGTGAAAAGTTATATTAAAAACTACTCTGTAGAAAAAGTTCCATTTACGAAAATGTGATAAAATTGAGATTTTCCCATAGACTCCCATTATAAAAACTTGAAGAAAGTAAGTGTATTCTGAAGTGTTAAAAAATTAAGATTTAACCAAATTCTACATTGTGGAAAAAGTACCCTAATTTATGGAATCTTATCTTAAATCATACAGTTCTAACTAATGGAAAATGCCTAATTATTTATATACGAATTTAGTTTTTTCATTTGGTTCACCTGCAAAATAACTAGTTCAGTTCTGATGGACATAGCTTAATGGAGGTATGTACCCGTACAATACCGGAGTGAATAGATCACGGTACGGGACTATAAAATAACTTTTGTTTCACCTGTTTAGTTGTAGAATCTTTGCTTATTAAGCATGATTCGTATTTACAAACACGTATCAAATACTTAATTTACGAAAGAATTTTCCCTGCGTATTCATTCACTGATTCTGGGGCTTACCTAACGCGCCTTCTAAAAACCATTGTTAGCCTAAAATGCAGACCTCAGATCACTTCAGAAGAAATTTTGCATTCGCTTCGCTCACAAACATGGTATCAGTTGTATCTGTAATAAGCTTAAGGTATTGGACCCGTAATAGAGTACCTCCTTTTTTTTGAAGAGTATTCAATTCCTACCATAAACCTACTTTGACTGCAATTTTCAGTAGGGGGGTGGGTGGGTGTGCGTAGGTTCAAGCCCCACTGGGACCAAATGTATTGAACAGAAGTGGACAATTTTCATTTTATAAGCGATTTCTTGCTGTTCAAAGTGAATTTACCTCTGAATCAGGAGGGGTAGAGTTAGACATCTTTAAAAATAATGAGTTACATGCGGTAAAAGTTCTCTATTTTGCCTTCATTCTTTAGATTACATATTGTAGAAGAAAGGCAGATAGGTTTTACTTCTGCCCCTAGGTTATTTTGGAATGAGGTGAGCAAAATTCAAAAAAGACCCACAGGATTCGACCTTAATTTTTCAATGTTGGAGTTAGAATTTTTCTCATTGAAACTGTTTACTTGCGGCACCCTAGAAAAACAAGGTATTTACAGTTTTATTTTGTGTTTTATAATTGTTAAACAATAGTTTCGTGTTTCTTTTATGATTATTAATCTGTAATGAATTCTGTGCAAACGTTTTAGATGGTGGCCATCACACTGAAATTTGTCTCTACTTGAGCTTTAGGAAATACCATAAATTATACAAAATTTACAAAAAAACGGCACGGTCAAAGTTGTTTAAAATTTGCAACACAATGCGAAACATGGTCAACTTTAAGAATATACAATTTGACAGCAAATGCCATTTTTTTAAACATTACTATTACGGGTCCAATACCTTAAGTCCAGAAGAGACCGGACGTCAGATCTGCTGTCTGATGATCGACACTTATGTAGGTAAATTCGTATCCATTATTTAAAGACTTACCACAACTTAGTAGCCTAATTGTTCCCCACATGAGCTTTGTTCTGATAATACAGTCATAATACAGCTATACATCTACATGTATATTATAAAATGATAGTTGGACAATTTAAGTCGCTTCCTGGATAATTGTGTTTACACAACACTATCCGCTTATTTTTTTATATTCCATCAATCTATTTTTCAGTATATTTTGTCGTGCTAAAACACAGCTAAATACAAATGTAATTATTTTTTTCAATATAGAAATAAAGTGCGGTCTGCTCTTCATTAGATACGCCGAGTACTACTCTACATACTTGCACATTAATTTCAATAAAATGTTTAGATAATGAACAACTTTTCTTGGCCGTCTGGAAGTCACTGTCTATTTAAAACATGGAAATATAATTCGAATTCTGTTATTCTGTAGTTGGTCTTTAAGCCAGCCAAATTGCCACAAACAGGTGGTTTAAGAAGACGTGTAACGTAAGTGGTAGCTTATTGTCACCTCAACTAATAATCACCATGCGCTATAATTTTTATTTAAACAAAGGCGGTTATGCCGTCTGAACCACGGTGTTCTCGGTACAAATGTTGAGAGATGACAGTAACTGTTAACTTTTACATGAAATTTAAATACGTGTGCGTAAGAAATAAAAAGTTATGAAATCGTATCTATATTTATTGTTATTGATGGTGAACTTCTATATATTCAAACAGTTTATGGAATCTTATTTTAAGTTTTCAATATTATTTTCATATTACCAATACAAAAAAAAAACTCCTAGCTCAGTAAAATTTAAAAACTGAGGCAAATTATAGCGTAGAAAAATATTTTTCATTGTTTAGAATTGTAATTCCTTGCATAAAATTTAATTGGCAAGGATAAAAATTCACATCAAAATGTACATGTATCTTTTTCCTCTGTTATATCATGATTATGTACATGACAGGTGGTTATCTATTTTCAGTATTGCGGACGGTAAAAATGAAGACAAAGATTAGATGAGCCAAGCCATGAGAAAACCTACATAGTGGGTTTGCGACTAGCATGGATCCAGACCAGACTGCGCATGTTGTTCGCTCAAGGTTTCTCTAATTGCAATAGACTTTGAAAGCGAACAGCATGGATCCTGACCAGACTGCGCAGATGCGCAGGCTGGTCTGGATCCATGCTGGTCGCAAAGCCACTATTTTGGTTTTCTCATGGCATGGCTCAGATAAAGAAGGATTAATCTTACACAACTTTAGGACTACTTTCCACAAAAATATTAAAGAATTGCATCAAATTACATCGTAATAAATCAAATTCTATGTATTCGAATATTGTGTCACATTTTCTCTAAATATGATTGTTAAATCAGCTATCTATAGGTTTTTGATATATGTGAAAATTATTTATAAAATAGTGACTTATAGGCCCATTTGGCCGGTTGTACTGTAAACAGTTATAATGGGTTGTTTTATTTATTATGTTTACAAATGTCACTGTAATAAAATAATTATATATCTATACAATGGAAGAAAAAATATGGTAACATTTTCTCTCTCAATTAGCATGTATCATTTACATGTTTTTGAAATAATAAAGTGAAATATATCCGACAATCTCATAGTGAAAAATATCAAATATATTTTTCAGTAGGTGAAGAATATCATAGGCACAAAATTAACAACTAAAAACATAAAATAAAAAAATATATTTGTCATTTTTACATACAATATGAAATATCTTTCACTCCGCTCGTGACAATTTTTCAGCAGGTGTTCACTCAGTAAAAGATATTTCGATCTTACAACAAAACAAGCAAATATCCTGTATATATTTATAATAGTAGGTACTTTATCGTGGATTTCAAATTAAGTGGAGAATGAAATATTTTACTGCTATGACATGCCCCTGATTATATACTAAATAAAACAGCTCACCCGCCATTTGTTATTTTGTCCATTTTTAAAAAACATTACTGAACGTTTGTTTTTGAAATTTAATGTACGCTCGATCAATGTGTTGTTCTTAAAGGCTTGAAAATTCCAACAAAATCAATTAGTGCCGTCACATATGTTTACTCGTTTTACGACTTCAACCCCGAGTTTAAAAAGTAACAAAAATGCACTGAAACGTCAGCGAAACACACGAGAGAAGTAAATGTCAATTAAAACAAAATAAGGCCGTTGTGGTGATCTATAGAAACAGAGCACGCAATATTTATGTGACATTTAACCTGTGTCCGGTAGAACAAAAGTCTCTGTATTGTTATAAGTTTACTCGTTTCATAACAGCAAAACTTCTATGTGTATTTTTCTGACATTTTAAAAATGGGTTGTAATAGTAAAATGAATAAGATATATTTTTGCGCGATTCCATATTTTTGAAAATTTAACAACATACTGAACTAACTTTATCTAATTTTGTATTTTTAAGTATTTTGCAAAGTAGCAAATGGTAATTGTTTTGTTCAGTTTATGTCCGCTGAGTAATGAGTATTTATGAAATTATATAAATCTACCTCTTCTTTGTAAGTTTACTTCATAAAAGTATATTGAATAGCTGTTTCTTAAAGTAGTTCTGCACGCTTCATACTCTGGAAGTCATGGTGTTAATACGTCATTTATCCTGATAATAAGTCTCTAGCAAAAGTCTTTGTCACAGGTCATTAAAATGCAAACAAATACTGTTAAGTTTACCAGTTTATGTTATGTTAAGTTACGTTTACTGTTCGACAAAAACAAAAGTGACAATTTTGATGCTTCATTGAAATATTCTGATAATAGACTGAGCGTAAATAACTGGGAATCGCCTATGTTTGACATATGTATATATTTGATAAGATTAATACCTAATTTTCTAAAAAATACCTTTACACACTTCAATAACTTCAGATGTTTTATAAATCTTTATCATGGTATTTGTACTTCCGTGTCCTACTTTTCAAAATATACATGGAATGAAACGGCAGATAGTTTAAAAATGAAATGTATCACAGTGATATTTTTGTTGGATATCTTTATTGCAGGTACCTTTAGACCAAATTTCACGAAAAAATCTTAAGTAATTACTTTTGTTACGTCTGTTATTTTAGTATCGTTCTATTGCTTAAGTTATTGTTATTCAATGTTGACATTTTTACCTGTAACAATATGTTTATACATTATAAATTATACTATAGTTATAAATAGAAAACGATAACGAAAACATTATCGGAAAAGTCGATTATGCCTTTATTGGTAATTCAGGGTTTACTTCATGGTAATTCAGGGTTTTCTAATACAACTACTTTGTCACGGATAATGGTTTCACTACCCGATTCACCTTTTCTCAATAATAACATTTAACATGTTATTGCTACAAATACCGTGCGAGAGTAGTAGTAGTAGTTGTCTGTAGTACTTATTTCAGTCAATAGACCTTCATCACGGACACGGACATGGGAATGTAAATGTAAACGTACTCTGTACTTCGTTGTATTGGGGGGGGGGGGGGGGGGGGGGGGGGGGGGAGGTGTTCTCAAACATGTTTTTGGCACAAAATAAAGAGAGAAAGAATAAACAAATGTATATAATTATAAATTAATGCGCATTAAAAAAATTGTATATAATTTAAGGTTTAACTAAGTAAAGTTGCATCTTTGTAAGCTGACAGCAAACGGTCAATGCGGTAGAAAACAAAAACAACATATGATTGTCCTGTTTATTATTTTGTGGGAAAGGGAAAAATGAAAAGTAACAGTGTAGAAGTGTAAATGTGTGTGGCGAGGGTGGGTGGGGGGGGGGGGGCGGGGTTTAAGGGGGGGGGGGGCTTGAACGAGGGGAGGAGAGAGGCTTAAAGGTCTGGATGTTTAGGAGATTATTATTAAATTTATTTATTGTCTTATGGTTTTGGTGGTCTAAGTGAAAGTGTCAGTGGATATAAAGAAAATGGAAACTTAGAAAGAAATTGAGCTATAAAACGACCTGTAAACACTGGCCCCACCTGAATTCGGTGGCAAATGAGGTGAGTGGAAGAAAGAGCTAATGATACTTCCGAGGTGGCGCTATGTTGTAAAGCAAGGCTACTTTTTGTAACAATCTTTAATCATATTGCAATTAAATCGGCAATTCAAAGTTATAGTCATTAATGAATGCAGCTTACATATATGTAGAGCGATGTGGATAGATTTACTGTCTTAGGTTAGCATTTTTGACATGAAATGTTTTGAAAGTAGCGAAATAGAGCCAGTTCAAAAAGAAATTTGAAATAGTTTGGGAAGCATAATTTACCAAAAAAAAAAAAAAAAAAAATAGATTAGGTAGTTTGCTAATTGTTTTGAATTGTCTATATACATTTTTGTGGAACGCGATGAAGCCAGTGCCGATTGTGTATGTGTTAGAGTTGGAGCCTAAGAGATAATTTACCCCTTCAAAAAATTAAGGATAACAACCCGTAATAGGCCTCGATTTCATCAAAAGCGTACATACGACTTGATAATCTAAGCTTTGAAAATATCAAACAACAGAAATAAGGTGAATATTGACAAGTTATATAGTGGCAGAAGTTCTCAAAAATTTCCTTTAGATTACCTCCCCTGATAATTTTGGTTTTTCATGAGTTATCTCCCCTGAAAACTAGAAAAAAGAAATTTTCTTCTTTTCCCTACGGGAAATTTTACATTTCTTTTTGATATTTGTATCAGAATCATTTAATGCAGCTTTCTACCGCAAAATTTTCTCGAGACTCAAGCTCATATTCTCATAATCAAAGAAATTATATATTTCCCATAGGCACCAATGTTAACTTCAATACCGATTAACTCCCCCAAAAATGATAAAATTCGAAAAATCTCTCGGTGAAACGTTTTTGATTTTGAATGTCTTTAAAGTGACCAAATATCATTTAAATATTACCATCCAGTTACAAGATATGAAATATGGCTATTACACTATGTCATCCTTAAAACTTAAGTTCTGCTTTCTGATTCTTAGGTGACTGTAGTTAAGCAGGTATTGAGAAACTTGACATAAATATCTATTCAATTCTATTCAACATTATTACAAAATATGAGGTTCGATATATATAGGGGCAGTTGATAGTGATGTGTAGAATGTTGCTAACCTTAGCAACATCGACACCGACGTTTGAGATAACTATACAACCCTCTTTATTCGCTTAAGGAGGTAGGTTACCTTCATATTTGTATGTGCGCATGTCCAACCGGAAGCTAACGTGACGATTTACGACGACGTTTACGACAAACTAAATGTGTTTGTATATTCATTCTTCTGAAAACAAGTCATGAACCTGTCTTCGATCTGATGCTTTATGGTTTAATAATGCAGAAATAATGAATAAATTGGCACAGAAACGCTTCAAAACAATGTTGCCTTAAAATGACGTCATTGACGTCATGACGTTACGTGTCAGTTACCGCGCAAAATTAATAGCTTTTATCTTGAAAGTACGTAATTCTGTGCATTTTCTTTATTTTAACTATTTTCAAATAACCATTATTTGCTTAAATATTTTTTATGAGTCTTTTGCTCTGAATAATAATCAATATTTTGCTTCTTTTATGTAGTTATATTGAAATGTTATGCGGAATGTAAGAAAATGGGTGATGATAAGTAATTTATTTGGAATATAGTTGGGTGAAAGGTTACTTGTTACGGCCATTTTCAAATAGAAAATCTAGCAGTTTGATTTGTAATACCTATTTTTAAGGTTCCGTTGATAATTTGTTACTTATGTACTAAAACTAAGATCTAAACTTGTTCAAATTTCAGTAGAAAATTGTGGTTTCTTGAATTGAATTGATGTTACCATGGAAACGAAGCCCGTGACCTATGTATCTAAATGTAAAATTTAAAAGCGTTGTCACTGGTCTATTTAAGAAACACAGCTTCGGCTTTTTATTTTCATTTCAACAATATCCATGAGAATAATAGCAGCATGCTGAACGATTTTTCCATGAAAAATTCCAGACGAGGGGTACTGCTGTAAGTATATTAAGCTGTGAAATTTGTTTGAATAAATGCAAATAACACGAAAATATAACTTACGTTAGAAATAATATGTTTTAAAGCTACATCAACTAGAAAGATAATCTTATTCAATACTTTTTATAAGAAATTACGACAAAAAGCAAGATATAAGCTATTTTAAACATCTCTGTTGCCATGGTTACTTTAAACTTTAAGAAAAATAGGGTACCATGTAAAGTGCTTGGTATTTTGCTAATAATATTACCCAAACATTCCATGTTGGTCATTATCAGAATGGCACTGAAGCCGTCGAAAACCCCTATTTTTATGCATAGTTGTTTAAAAATGAGAGAAAATGCGTTACCACGGAAACACTAGCCCCGCGACATATACATTTTAAGCTTATATTAGAAAGCTAACGTGCATATTAGTAAAATTATCAATTATGCAGACTTCTACGGATATCAATGAAATCAAAATACATTGAAAAGTGTTAAATATCCGTATTTTCCTTCTTCTTTCAATAGGAAATACCTTTGGAGGGTCATGTTCTTCAAACCTGGATAAAAAATGAACTTGAAGGGACAGAGACAAACGAAATTGAGATTGTAGCAGTTAAAACTTCATATTACACGAAATACAAAAGAATGCTACGGTTCAACTAATTTGAATTTACCCTTGTAACAAGGTAACCTACCTCCTTAAATTAATTGAACCAAATTACTATAAATAAGAATGAGATATTACGATAACACTTTGTTTGTAGGTACTATACCAGGTAAAGAAAAGTTGGATATATAGGGAACTGAAGCAAATTTCAACTTGTTTGTTACTGAAAATAGAGGAAGGTTTTTGCTGTTTTTTTTTTTTTGTTGGAATGAGGTATTGTCGCAAAACATGCTTATAAATACTCTAGCTTAAGATTGCATTTCAGGCAGGTTTGGTAAAGGTGGATGTATCTAAAATGATACATGTTGTTCTCCCAAACATACAAATGAAACACAACTCCAGCGATTCGTTTTAGTTTTTAGACTCAATTTAAAATGTTTTCACTTTATTATCAAGACACAGCTTATCTTTATAATTCTTGGCAGCGATATTCTCTGCTAGGAATAAATTTTGTCTACAAGGAGAACACAGACGAACACATAATATATCTACTTCATACATTCTTAAGGTAAGTCCTGATATACGTTAGCAATAACCAAGTTTGGTTACAATGTTTCTCAGTCAGAACTATATTCATTTGCCGGTAATTGTTCCTTTGTTTAGTTGTTTAGGGACAAAAATACTGACACAAAGTCAAATAGCCCACAGCTATGTCTATGCCAAGCATGGTCAAACTAGGTCACTCAAATAAGTAATTTTTCGTAGTAAATTATGTACGACGTCGCATTGTCTTGACGTCAAACCATTGTTGTTTACGTATGACGTCACATTTATTCATACCCAAGCGATTTCGCACGTGACGGTTTTCGGTGCGGTCAATATGTACTTAAGGCCCAGCCCATCAGTCAATATGATAATTTATCACAGATCATGTGACCGTGTTTAAACCAATCGCAATCAACAAAAAAAAATCAATTTAATAATAAAGACTTATATAGGGAAAAGGATTGGAAATCTTGTACAAAACCACATGGCATAAACAACATAGTACATCTTCATTGTCCGTGTCCGTTGTAAAGGTTTCATACGACATTTCTATTCAAGAGCAATGCAGTGAACTTAAGTATATTTCTTATTTCTATATTTCGTTTTCTGTAAAATTCAGAATTGTTTTGTTTTGATCTATGAAATAGTAATATACGGTTCTGATATAGATAAAAAAAGTCAAAATTGAACGCGCATAAAGGGCAAAAACAAGTATTTGAACTAACATTCTTAGCTAAGCAATTACTTAAGTTTTTTTCGTGAAATTGGGGCCTGGTTTTATCTTATTAAATTGTAATGTTTTAGTGGATGAGTTATACGTATAGATGGTACCTGAAAAATTTACACTCGACATTACATGTTTCTTTCAGTGTGAAAGGATAGCTAAGTGCACCAATTTACTAAGTATATTGATATGTTTTCATCATCTCCTTGTAAAATAAAAATATTTAAAGAGTGTTCATTTTGAAATATCTGAAGTAAAGCATTGACAGTTTTTAGCTCACCTGGCCCCGTGTTCACAAAACATTTTCAGTCTCAGCTGAGTTTGATAATGAAACTTAATTTCTCATTTATATCAAAATAGCATGTTTAACACAAAATTTTAAGTTAATAAGCATTTTAAAGTGATTATTCGGTACTGATGGTCAGTCTCATTTGGAATTTAAGCTTGAAGTTTTAGTAAAACTGATATTAAAATTTCAAACTCAAACTCAGCTGAGATCGAAAAATGTTTTGTGAACACGTGGCCAGAGCACAAAGTGCTCGGAAATAAGCTATTGTGATCGCTCACCATGCGGCGTCAGTCCGTACGGCCGTCCGTATGTCGTCCGTCCGTCCACACTTTCTTTTAAACAACATCTCCTCCTAAACCACCAGGTTATTATTGTTGAAACTTCAAAGAATTGAATAACATACAGAACTCTGGTTGCCATGGCAACCGAAAGGAAAATTTTAAATATCTTCTTTTCCAAAACCAGAGGTCCTATGGCTTTGATATCTGGTGTGTAGCATCATCTAGTGAACCTCTACCAAGATTCTTCAAATTATCTCCCTATGATCAAATATTGCCCCGCCTTGGGGTGCACATGGTTTATATTATACAATTATTGCCTTTTAGTGAGGTCGATCCACATATCGACCGAACCTAAAAGGCAACGATTGTTTAATTATTAAATCCAGCCTAATTATAAGTAAAAAAATAAATACAAATATATGCAGCCTTTGGTAATTTTTTGTAGTAAATTGTGTACGACGTCGCATTGTCTTGACGTCAAACCATTGTTGTTTACGTATGACGTCACATTTATTCGTACTCAAGCGATTTCGCACGTGACGGTTTTCGGTGCGGTCAATATGTACTTAAGGCCCAGCCCACAAGTCAATTTGATAATTTATCACAGATCATGTGACCGTGTTTAAACCAATCGCAATCAACAAAAAATCAATTTAATGATAAAGACTTATATAGGAAAAATGATTGGAAATCTTGTACAAAACCACATGACCTAGGGCTTTAATATTTGGTAGCTAGCATTGTGTAATAGTCCTTTACTAATATTGATAAAACTATCCCCCTGTAGTTTTAGTACGTGACATGCTGTATTGGTTCTCTACCAAGATTGTTCAAATCGTGACCCTAGTTCAATAAATGCCACACCCGGGAGGTCCATTGTTTTACATTGACTTTTATAGGAAAAATCTTTACAAATCTTCTTGTCCAGAACCATAAGCCCCGGATCTTAGATATTTGGTATTTAGTATTGTCTAGTGGTCAACTATCAAGTTTGTTCAAATCATGACCCTGTGGTCAAAACTGACTGCTCCCCGGGGTCAACAGTTTTTACATTGGCTTATATAGGAAAACTTCTTTTCTGAAATCATAAGGCCCAGAGCTTAGATATTTGGTATGTGGCATGCTGTAGTAGTCCTCTTGCAAGATTGTTCAAATCATGACACTGGAGTCAATATAGGCCATGCCCCTTGTTTTAAATAGACTTATTTGTTTTTAAAGCAATGCTAAAAGCAATTTGACCACAAGTATAAAATTTGATACATATTTCAATACTTATCTTGAATATTCTTAATCGTGACCTACTGACCTACGTTTTCGTTTTTGAATTTACAGCAAAGAAATTTGGCCCATGTACAATGTTTGATAGAGATTTCAATACTCATCTTGAATAGTCTTAATATTGACCTACTGACTTACTTTCTAGTATTTTAAGGTACAGCTTAGAAATTTGGACCACGAGTATAACTTTCGATACAGATTTCAAAACTCATCCTTAATATTCTTAACCCTGACCTTCTGACCTACTGTCTTGTTTTTGAAGCTACAACAAAGAGGTGTGTACAGCTTGTATAATTTTTAACAGATTTCAGTAGTTATGTAAAATAATCTTTACCATGACCAGGTCTCCTAGACTTTTTTTTAAAGATTTAGCAAAGGAATTTGTTCAAGAATGCAGCTTAACTCATGTGAGGGATATAGGGCCATCATGACCCTCTTGTTTATTGATAGTTATAGTCTTTTCAAAAGAAAACACAGGAAAGAGCCTAAAACTTATAAAATAATCTCCTGATCTTTTTTTACAATGTGAGCAAACCCGTACCAATATTAAACCCGAAAGAACTTTTTAAAGTTTCTATAATGTTAACAAACCCTTACAACATTTTACCATCAATATTTGTCTACCTAAGAATGTACTCAATGCAGGTGACAATAGTTGTAATGGATTGGCTTAATAGTGCTAAATGAGAGGTTCCCGCAGAAACAATAAGCCATCTTACAATTTGTGTAAGAATGGACCCGTAATAAAAATCGGCAGATTGTATATTCTCCATATGCCATTTCGGCATACCTTTCAGTTTTTACGGAAAGCATTGAGTGTATTGAGCTAAGATTAAGTCAGAAAACTGAGGTTACTGTAAAGTGTCATAACAGAACCCATGTCTTAATATGTTAAAACTGAATATTATGTTCTTTTTAAATACATTTTGCTGAGGACGACGAAACCGTAAAAAACTAAATAAATTACAAGCAAACTATTAAACAATGGATATAGGCAATTAAATTTAGATTTACGAAACCTGGCGTAACGGGGCTAATCAGTCACTCCCAGAAACATACGTCGTAGTAACAATTATTACATACTCATTTAAAAACTCCGTTAAGTTTCAGTGGGACCTGAAACGTCAATATTTTTCCATATTGACGTTCAAAATTCATATCGGGTGTGTGACGTCATTTGTGACGTCAGTTTCATATATGACCTCGCATTTAAAAGTTCTTTAACGGCGATATTTTCAATTTCACCCAGGCTTAATAACATATTTATATCATTTATATAATAATTTTATGTGTAGATGCGTATGTAATAAAAATATTATTATTAAATTTCAATTTCAGCAAACAATGAACTCAAGTATTTTTAAGTATAAATTGCATTCTACTAATAAAGAGGAGTAGACTGACTGGTGACATATCCGTTTAGACAATGTTTGAATTTAATTTATAAAAGTTATTTCATTAAAATATCTTGTGTTTGGAACATTCTACAATTATTTGAAGTTAATGAAAAACACGGACATTTTCCGTACGGAAAAGTACGGAAATACAGCTTTTATCTTTAATTACGTACAGACGGACGAACAGATGTTGTCTTTTTTGTCACAAACATTCAGATTTTGTCATTTTCTTTCAAAACAAGTTTTTATTTGCAGTTATTTACCCAAAATAAATATTTTATAAGCACTTTTTACTTATTTTACTGCTAATAGATAGATAGATAGATAGATAGATAACTTTATTACTTTCATACAGGCTACAAAACCCATGATGACATAGCCTACAATTTACATAATACAAGATATAATATTTTAAGCCAAAAATGACAAAGTTCAGCAAATGTTCCCGACGGCGTGTCCGTCGGGGAAGAACATTGCTTTTAATATTCGATTAGGCAATACTACTTATTAAAAGAAATTTCACTTTGATACCTTACTTTTAACGCTTTTAATAATAAAATGAAATTGATGAATTGTTCGAAAAAATGCGACCAAGATTAGCCGGTATTTATTCAAGTGAACACCGGTCGATGCACGACAATGCGATACGACATCGCGACAATGTCGTTTGAGAATGTCGTTTGTCGTATCGCATTGTCGCGCGTCGCTTAAATGCAGGACACGACGCGCAACAATGCGATACGACATCGTGACAATGCGATACGACGCGCGACAATGCGATACGACGGACGACAATGCGACGCGACATCGCGACATATCGTGCCAAAATTGCCAACTTGACGCACGACATTGCGAAGCGACATCGCGATATTTTAACGAATGTCATATCGCATTGTCGCGCATCGTATCGCATTGTCGTGTGTCGTATCGCATTGTCGCAATGTCGTATCGCAATGTCGTGCGTCGCCTTTGAGGGGCGACGAACGACATTTCACATGGCACTAACAGGATGCTGTAGTATCTAAATACTAGTTTGTCTATTAGGGTACAGCCGAAGAATATTTCAGTGAAACACATAACACGTGGTATAAATATTTACACTAAAGTATGCCACGATAATATGTCGCGGATCTAGGTCATAAATATAGGTTACCCAATAAAGTTTAAGTGACGCTATTCGTTGTCGCAATGAAGGTATGAGCAAAACAACCAATCGAATCTTGCAGTATTGTTTATATGTCAAAAAGTAAAGGATAGTTTAAGATCTCTACAAGAAGTCACCTGTTGTCACAACGAAGGTGTGAGCAGAATAACCAATCAAATTGCCGTAGTATCTTAATAGGTCAGAAAGTAAAGTATAGTTTGAATTTGATAAGTTTTGTTTTTCGCTTTGTGCCTAGTTTTCTCTGTACAGTATTTTGTAGTATAAGATGTATTGTTTACGTCACAAGTTTAGTGGCGTTTCCGACAGTCATCTGTTTTATTTTTTCATTTAATTTTTTACGTTAGAAATTTAAGCTGCCTATTCCTTTATTGCTTTGTTAAATTTTACATAGTAGTGGGTATTGGATACTGTCCCTTTTCAAATTACCTGACAGGTAATCATGTAAAGATTTTTTTCGCAAAATTGCCATGGTTTGGGCAATACTAAGAAAAGAAGAGATCTATTTCATTTTGTTAGAAAGAAACAGTATAATATTATTTGTTTGCAAGATATACATATAACAAAACAGATGTGTAATTATGTAAAGGCTGAATGGGGGAACGATATATATTTTAGTCCATACACCAGTAATAGTAGGGGCGTAATGATACTTTTACAGAATAATTTCGAACAGAAAGTGGAAAACGTTTTTAAAGACGAACATGGAAATTACCTTATTTTAGATATAAATATTTATAATCACAGGATGACCTTGATAAACTTATACGGTCCAAACGAAGATAGACCAGAATTTTATGAAAATATTAAACAGAAAATGTATAAATGGAAATGATCACATCATAATATGCGGAGACTGGAACCTGGTTATTAATCCTACTTTAGATTATGAAAATTATAACTCAGTTTATAATCAAAGAGCTAGAAAAGGTATCACTAATCTTATTGAAAATGGTGGTTTTGTAGATGTTTGGCGAATTAAAAATGAAAATATAAGGCAATACACATGGAGAAGACTGAATCAAATTAAGAAACAATCAAGACTCGACTTCTTTTTAATAAGTGACAGTGTTATTAATTTTCAATAGATTCAAACATTACTCCTGGTTATAGGTCGGATCATAATGGTACAACTTTAACACTGACATTAAATGATAACCTACGGGTAAAAGGTTACTGTAAGTTTAACAATTTCCTTTTAAAAGATGAAAAATATATTGTAATAGTAAAAACTACGTCAGCAAATCTTATTGCAAAACATAAAACTGAAAGAAATTTATTTACTGGGGATAATACAAGCGATAATTCTTTTAAAAAATAAACACGTTCAATTAAACATCAATGATCAACTATTTTTAGAAACCTTTTTAGTTATACTTAGAGGTGAAACCATAAAATATTGCTCTGAAAAAAAAAAAAAAAAAGAAGAAGAAGAAGAAGAAGAAGAGAGAGAGAGAGACCTAGAAAAATATATCGATAATTTAAAAAAAATATGTCAATGAAAATTTTATGACTGTAAATGAAAATACAATTAATGAACTGCAGGAGAAAAAGTCTGAATTAGAAACTTTAAGACAAAAAATTAAAGATGGTGTAATGGTAAGGTCAAGATGTAGATAATATAGAAAATATAGGAGAAAAGCTATCAAGCTACTTTTTCAATCTTAAAACAGGAACTTTGCAAACAAAACAATAAATAAACTTATTGATGAAAACAATGTGCACTATACTAATACGAAAGAAATTCTAAACTATAAAAAAAGGTTACTATGAAAAGTTGTTTAAAAATTGTTTAAAGGTAAATGAAACACCACTTGTAAATATCATTTGAAATAATCCAAGGGAACTAAGTCCGTCAGATTCTTTAAAATTAGAAGGTGAAATAGGTATAAAAGAATTGAGCAAATCCCTTAACGATATGAAAAATGACAAAAGCCCCGAGTTAGATGGATATACTGTTGATTTTTTAAAGTTTTTCTGGAAAGACATAGCATATTTTGTTTTGAGATCATTAAATTACGGTTATAAAATAAACAACTTATTAGTAACATGAAAACAAATGGTCATAACTTGTCTTCCAAAACCAAACAAAGATAGATGTTTGATGAAAAACTGGCGACCAATTTCGCTTTTGAATGTGGTTTATAAATTAGCATCAGCAGTGATAGCAAATCGATTAAAATGTGTTTTGGATAAACTTATTCATCAAGATCAAAAAGGTTTCGAAGCCAGTAGATTTATTGGGGAAAACATCAGACTTATTTATGACATCATGTTTGAAACTAACTCTCAAAATATACCTGGCTTGCTGCTCTCCATAGACTTTCGGTAAGCATTTCACTCAATCTCATGGGTATTTATACATAAAACTTTCGACTTTTTCAATTTCGGGAACTCATTTAAGAAGCGGATACGCTTATTTCAAAATGGGAGTGAAACATGCATTTTACAAAACGGTCACCTGTCTGATTTCTTCTTCCTTGAAAGGGGTTGTAGACAAGGAGACTCAATTTCTCCTTACTTATTTTATATTCTGAGGTATTAGGGCTAATGATCAGACGAAATAATAGTATTGTAGGTATTAATTTGCAGTATAAACAATATAAAATAAGTCAATATGCTGATGACACCCAGATCTTTTTAAGCGGGTCCGAAGAATCATTAAGGCACTGTTTGATAACACTTGATAACTTTTATACAATGTCAGGTTTAAAAATAAACATTGATAAAACAAGAACCTACTGGATAGGTTCATTAAGAAACTCTGCACTGATCAACCATTAGGTTGGAGTCAAGAACCAATTAAAATACTTGGTGTCCGTTTCTCTGCAAATGTTAATGATATTTGGAATTTGAATGCACCTGAAATTTTGCTGAAATGTATGGACATTCTCAATGTATGGTCAAAAAGAAAACTTACCCTTTTTGGAAGAGTAAGTATTCTAAAATCCCTCGTTTTAACTGAAGAAGCTTTCGTGTGTACGGGCTCTCCGTAAGGATTTTAATTAACCCAACATACAAAACTTTGTCACCTATATAAAAATACAGTTCAACAACAAATGGAGGTTTTAAATGAGGTCGTAGAAATTTAGCGGTGTGCCGTACCCATGGAAACGGCTACTGAAGCTGGTAATCGCAGAAACTCAAAAACTTTCTTTTGTCATATTTCAAAAGATAATAGTGTTAGAAACTTGATTTTTTTCACATTTTTATTAAGTTATGAATACCTATTGTTAGCAGTGATTATATTCTAAATATCTTATTAAATTTCTTAATTGTCGTCAGCTAGTGCAATTTTAGTAATTAGCACGTGCATTCAATTGTGAACCAACAAGGTGCCTTTTTAATCTGAAAATATATTTATAGACTTAATTACAATCATGGCTGATTTTTGTCTTAAAAATATTGTATAATACGCATGCAATTAAAATTCTAAAAATTTGGATATGTTAGTTTAACATCATTTTATACATTAATGCAGCGGATTACCTGTCATATAGGCTATTAATTCACTTCCTTTTTACAATACACATGGACAGTGAAGCTAAGGAATAACCTTTAAATCTTGGCTTGGAATATTTAACGTATATTATATGAAAAAACTTTGTTTATTAAATTACTTGTTGGAAAACATGTGGAAAATTAAGTTTTTGTGACATTGTTAGCTGTCGGTATTGTATAGATACGTTTAACGTATAATGCATGCATAAAATTGTTCTCATTTTCGTTGATATTTTTTCTATTACTGTTACGAAATCAAGTATTTTAGAAGATTTTATACTTTAACCGCTTTAATAATTAATCATATTTCCGGACTTCTCTCCATAATTTAGCGGTATAGTAATGGAAGTAAACTAGGCTTAGAGTAAAGACTTCCAGTGTGTGTTCAGCGGTTTTACCAAAGTGATGCTAATGTTCATGTACATGGATGGTTCTATGAAAACCTGGTGCGCCATGTTAATTGTCAATTGCTTGATATAAGATATCAACGCTAAATGCCAAACACGTTATGCAAAATGGTTTGAAAACGATATTATATTTATTAAGTACTATGGAAGACTATGGAAAGCCGGTGCGCCATGCTAAATGCCAAATGCTAAATGACAAATAGTAATTGCAAAATGT
This sequence comes from Mercenaria mercenaria, assembly GCF_021730395.1. Classification (NCBI taxonomy): domain Eukaryota; kingdom Metazoa; phylum Mollusca; class Bivalvia; order Venerida; family Veneridae; genus Mercenaria; species Mercenaria mercenaria. The sequence continues at coordinate 5,557 of NW_026463196.1, read as the reverse complement.
TATTTGCTATACGCTTAATGTCAAATATTGTCTGTGAAATGATAATTGTCAAACAATAAGTGATAATTGTTTATTGCGAAATACCAAATAATAAATGTCAAATGCATATTGCTAAGTACTTATTCAGATAAAGAGCTGAATATATCAGTGTATAAATGCATCCTTTAAATAGTCATTGGCCTTTGTAACATAACTTTGTCTCTATTAGAAACATTTGTAACACTTTAGAGTGAAATGTTCCGACTATGTCGTCTCATAACCTTTAGAACATATTATTGATTCAAATCAGGCTGATAGTACTTCATATTGTTATAATATGCTAAAGTGTTACTATTTTAGGATGTCAGTTTTGCCATCCCCCACCTCAGTTTACATGTAAATTACTCGTTTCATACTTATGAAATAGATTACTCACATCAATTACATGTTAATCTGCATAATTTCTTAGGTTACACCACTTGAATAGTCATAACTTTGCATATTTCTTCGATTTTCTGTGATATTTTTGTTTTGACAAGTTGTTGTTGTTGTTGAGATTTTTGGCAAGTACTCTTATTACAATGTTTAATCTTAGGAAGATTCATTGTTACGATATGTTGGGTATTTTTCATGTTTTTGTTGTTTTTCTGTCGAACGGCAATTTTCTTTACTGGACAAGTCGGACATTGTAGCGCTGCCCGTTGAGTATTTTGTTTTCGTGATTATACAAAAATTACACATCTTTCATGAATGTATTGTATATGCAAATGTTCAGAATCAAATAATCTATTTATTTATGTCAATATTTAACCATTGTATAATGTATCATTCTTGCATTCGGCGAGGATCGGTAGACCGATTCTGCCGTTTAGATCGCTGGAACGGCAAAGTCAAGTTGACGTTCCTGCGTTCTGATTGGTCGAACGGTAGACCGGCACTCGCAGATTCCTTATATATTTGAACGTTGGGTTCAGTCAGTACCGTTCTGGGTCACCAGTCAAATTGCCAAGCAACAAAGTAAACAAATATAAGTAGTTTGATGACCGGCAAAATTCGAAACAAAGTCTAAATTAACTGAGATTGCCATTTCTAGATAAACGTGACTGCCGTTCAAGTTAAATGCCATTTGCTCATCTATATAACTGAAGTCTTTGCCTGCGTTCACGTAAGTGCAGTGAATCTATTTAAATGGGTTGTGTCCAATGTTCAATGAGGCAAGTCAAAATACCGCTCGCCAGTATAATGTTACAGTGCCGTTCTGAATTAGATCTAGCAATACCGATCGCAAAATGCATTTTTCTGCTAGAAAGTAAAACCTGTTAGAATGCCGTTCTGAACTAGAAATACCGTCGGTACATTCTGCTACATAGTAAACACTTGTTTAAATGCTGTTCTAAATAAAATTGTGTTGATTTGAAATCGACTTCCGTTATGTTGTCATCCTGACGTAAATATATAGAGTGCTAACAATTTTTGGTGTCAGGAGTAAGGATAGCTAGCGTCAAAAGCTATCCTGAAATCAGGCCTTGAAATAGACGAATATATTTTGAATAACGACTAGCAAGAAAATCAACAATCATGAGCAGAGAGAGTGATTCAGATCCCGAAATGCAGATCAATATTTTTGATAGAGTGTTCAATGTTAATGATGATCTTGACACATCTGACAATGAATCAAACGGGCATAGTGCTATGTCGTCACCCAGGAATGTACTTAGTTCACCGAGTGTGTCACTATCCAGAAGTCGACAGGATAACACCCAGCATAGTGTAACGCCTTCTGTGCACCACCAGCACAGCGTAACGCCTCCTGTGCGCCACCAGCAGTGTTTCACCCCTAGGGCGAAACCAGTCTATAGAATCACCTATTGGTCGAGACCAGTCCAACACATCTAGGCGAGACCAGCCTAGTATGTATAGACCAGACCTGGACGATCACCATATCTCTCCCCTTGGAGTCAGCCGACACCATCAGTCTACAGAATATCACCGAAGTATGTCTTCCTCAAGACACCAACGTGATGCACACCACCAAGATCCTTCAGGCCTGGCAGGGACACACATAGAACCCTAGATTTGATGATCTCCCCAGATCGCTATGGGCGGAGTCATTCCCGTAGAAAGTCTTCAGAGATGGGTCATGATGTAAGGTCTCTACGTGACCACTCTGACCAGCGTAGTAACATAAGGAGAGATGAACTTAACTACCGAGAAGGCTGGAGATCTGGTGAACAAGATCTTAGCCCTAACAGACAACACTGCTATAGACGCCATTCCGAACAATATAGGCAGAACAAAGATTTCAATGATCGCAATCATAGCAATTATTACCCAGGTCAGATGGTCTACCCTTACGCTCCATCTCGAACGAATCATTATCGCGATCCTTACAGCTATGATCGACCACAAAACAACGCTGTTCCCTCAATCAAACAAGAATCATACAACGGTGATACCCTATGGGAAGAATACCTATCACATTTTGAGAATTGCACCGACCTAGGTGAATGGTCTTATTCAAGGAGAGCGCTTATCCTCGCTTCGTGTTTAAGGGGTCAGGCTCATACCTTTACATGAATTTGGATCTATCGCAACAACGAAATTACCAAACACTGATTGATCAAATGAAACACAGATTTAGCGGCAGTGTCCATGAAGGGAAGTGGCTAAACCTCCTTGAGAGTCGACAACGTCAACAGGGAGAGAGTATTATTGCCCTTTGTGACGTTCTCAGGCAGTTGACAAAGAAAGCATATTACCAACTTGACAGCAAAGCCCAAGATATAATAGCATTAAACCAGCTTTACAAATTGGTATCTGTGGAAGCTAAATGCAGATGTATGGATCGAAACTGCAGTACTCTGCAGGAAGCAGCAAGCATCATTGAGCGTTATGAAGCAATAGTTGGACAACCCAATGGCAAAAAGACAAAAATCAATGTTCGTGCAATCGACACAAGTGGTATGGAGCCACAGTTAACCAATGTCCTACAGAAGATTGATTCAAGGTTAGAAGTAGTCGAAAAAGCTGTTTCGACTAAGGAAGAGAAGAAAGAAGATGTTAGAACTAAGACTGAGCCACAAAGAAATAGCCGTAGGCCTAGATGTTACATCTGTAACTCAGACCAACACTTACAAAGGGAATGTCCGAAAAACAGCCGAGATCACTACAATGCATACCGTAATCACAACAACGTAAGTACTAAAAGAAGAAATTTTCAAAGCCAGAGAAGATCTGACACCTCCAAAAAGAGCTATGAATCTGAGTCGTTAAACTGGAGGATGTCGAGTCAGTAGGCCGGGCTTCGACATCTGAGGAGAAGGCCTACAGTAAATGAACCATCAGACTCCGTGAGAACAGGACACATATTGGATAAAAAATGGGACAATGGTTTCTATACAAATGGTAGTATATTAGGTGTCGAATGTTAATTTTTAATAGACAATGGCTCTACTGTTACAATACTATCTGAAAGAAAATTCAATGAAATTCAAATTGACAAACGGCCCACACTAGAACCTTTTCCAAATTCTGTACATGATGCTAGTGGCGGAACAATCCGTACAATTGATAAAATAGATATATCTATTGAACTTCACAACCATTCTTTTACCCAAACTGTGTTAATTTGTGATATAGGCCAGGACGCAATAATCGGACAGGATTTCTTATTGGCCTATGCTTATGAAGTAAATTACAAGGAAGGACATATTACCACAGAATTTAACAAGATCAAATTTGGATTGGCAGAGAAATCAATTTCGTGTAGAGTGCTTGTTCGTAGAACAACAGTTGTTCCAGCTAATTCCGCTATTTGGTTACCTGTTGACATTGATCAATGTGAAAAGTTAACAGAGTATGGACTCACTGAACCAACTAAACTTACCATAGATAATGCTGCCATAGTACCTGGTGTTGTACAGACGGTTAACAATGACCTTCACGTTAACTTCGTGAATTGTTCGAGTGATGATATTACTTTACACACTAAGCAGGCTGTGGGACAATGTGAACCTTATATCGACAAGGAAGCAAAAATTACCAGAAATATAAGCACAGAATCCAAAAGCAATGGGCAGATCAAACGGGAATTACCTGAACATTTAAAAGACTTATTAGAGAGAAGTTCTAAAAATATTTCTGCAGAAGAATCTGAACAACTCAAAGATCTCCTTATCGATTACCAAGCAGTATTTGCAAAATCCTCTGATGATCTTGGTAAAACTGATAGAGTTTAACATCGCATACACACAGGTAATGCATTGCCGGTCGACAACCTCCACGAAGACAGCCAATGGCTTAACGCTAGGCTAAACGAGCAGAAATACAAAGCATGTTAGAGAGAGGTGTCATAGAAGAATCAAACAGTCCGTGGAGCTCGCCAGTTGTTCTAGTGACCAAAAAGGACGGAAATGTCAGATTTTGTGTCGATTATAGGGTTTTGAATAGTTAAACGGTAAAATATGCATATCCACTCCCTAGAGTGGACGAATGTCTGGACTCGTTAGCCTATTCGAAATACTTCAGTTCGATGGACTTGTCGTCAGGATTCTGGCAGGTGGAAATGGCTCCCGAAGACCTACAAAAGACAGCGTTCAGTACATGCCTAGGTCTATTTCAGTGGACTGTCATGCCCTTTGGTCTAGCAAACTCGCCGTCGATCTTCCAAGGATTGATGGAAGATGTACTTAGAGGCTTACAATGGATTGAACTGCTGTTATACATGGATGATATCATTTCTCCGAGCAATAGCGTGGCAGAAGGATTACGGAGATTGCACAATATATTTGATCGCCTCCTTGATGCAAATCTGAAATTAAAACCATCCAAATGCGCCTTATTTCAGACCGAGACGAAATTTCTGGGACATGTTGTCTCTGAAGAAGGGGTGGCCACAGACCCTGATAAAATTTCTGCAGTAAAGGATTGGCCTCAACCCACATCAGCGAAACAAATGTGAAGTTTCCTTGGCCTATGCTCATATTACCGCCGATACGTTCCTGGATTCGCGGGTATTGCACGCCCCCTACGCAAGTTGTGCGAGAAGGGTGCAAAATTCACTTGGACTTCTGAAGCAGAGTCAGCATTTCTTCAACTGAAAGAGGCATTGACAAGCGCTCCTGTTCCAGCATATCCACTACCTGATATTGGGTTCATTCTTGACACAGATGGTAGCGATAAATGCGTGGGTGCAGTATTGTCGCAGAAACAGGGTGACCATGAAAAAGTCATAGCATACATGAGCAAGTCACTGAGCAAACACGAACAATCCTACTGTACTACGCGGAAAGAGCTATTGGCAGTAGTAACAGCATTGCGAACTTTCCATTCGTATATATATGGCCAGAAGACACTGCTACGGACTGACAATGCGGCAGTGAGTTGGATAAAGCAATTGAAACGACCGTCAGGACAGATAGCACGATGGGTCCAAGAACTTGAGATATACGACTTGACAGTTGTCCACCGTGCCGGTTTGAAGCATTGAAATGCTGACGCCTTATCAAGAAGACCCTGTAAAGTGTGTGTGAGACAAGAACGCTTAAGTGAGCCTGAGAGTGATGATGATGATGAATGT
>NW_026463195.1:37500-75580 GCF_021730395.1 Mercenaria mercenaria | reverse complement strand
CAAATCCTCTCTGTAATAACAGAGATATAGTGAAAATGCATCAAAATTAACCTTAAATTCTATGTAAAAGGGAGCATAATTCATAAAATATTGCTTCTAGAGTTATAGTCCTTGTGTCATATAATGTGGGTGATAAGATGGAACAACTATTTCAAATTTGAATCAAATCCATTTAGCAATAACTTAGATAGAGTGAAAGTGCATCAAAACCTTAACCTGAAATTCTAAGTAAAATGGGGGATAATTCATGAAATATTGGTGTGGGAGTTATGGCCCTTGTGCCATATGATGAGGTGATGATGTGGAATAACTGTTTTATGGTTGGAACAAATCCATCGATTAATCACAGAGAGAAAGAGAAAGTGCATCAAAACTTTAACCAAGGTACAGACGCGGAAGGACGCCGACGCCAACGCTGGGTCGAGAAGGACAGCTCTCCATACTTCGTACAGTCGAGTTAAAAATGATATTTTTCACTCTAGTGTCCCTAAAAAGTGGTACCATGATAATGATAATACAAAACAAGTTGGATGAATATCCATCAAGCAGTTCATATGAAGAAGTCATTTAAAGGTAGTTCTATTTTTAGCTCAGAGTTTCCTTTTTTGAACATAATTTGGAGAAGAATTTACAATGATGCTAGAGACCACGTTTGATGACGTTCCATCAGCAGTTCATCAGAAAAGGTTGTTTAAAGGTTGTTTATTTTAGCTCAGCGGCCTCTTAAAAGGAATCAAGAAAGGGCGTAACTACCGTTACGCACAATACGCACATGCATATAATTTTTCACCTATTTCCTATGACAGACTTTAGCTATTCAAAAAATAAAATCTTTGGCATTTCTGTATTTCCAAACCCTGTATTCAGTTTTCAACTTTAAAAACAACAAGAGCTGTCCATAAGACAGTCAATGCTTGACTATTGGAATTGTTGTCCCAAAAGCAGGAATATTACCCTAAATGTTAAAATATCTAAAGAGTTTTAATCCTGTATCTGCATTAGTTTTGTAGATAGCAACTTTCATGCAAAACTTTAACTAGGATTTTCTAAATCCTAAAGGGGGCATAATTTAGCCATAATGCATGTCAGAGTTATAGAACTTGAGGCTATCACATAGTTTTATAACCCTGAAGACACATGTGAAGTTTCAATTCAATATCTACATTAGTGTTGGAGGTAGGAACTTGCACGGAAAACTTAAACCAGGATTTTCCATGTAAAAGGGGGCATAATTTGGCCAAAATGCATGTCAGAGTTTAAGACTTGATGCTATCACCTAGTTTTATAACTCTAAAATCACATGTGAAGTTTCAAATCAATATCTACATTAGTTCTAGAGATAGGAACTTGCATGCAAAACTTTAACCAGGATTTTCTAAGGCGGCACAATTTGGCCAAAATACATGTCAGAGTTATGGGACTTGATGCTATCACCTAGATTTATAACCCAAATTAAGTACAAAAGGGGGCATAATTTGCATAAAATACAAGTCAGAGTTATGGGACTTGACCCAGTGAGGTTGGTCATTGACCTAGAAAAAGAGAAAAAATTTCAAAGCTATTTGCCTTTAAATGATAGCTATATGTACTTGCATGCAAAACTTTAACCAAGGTGTGAACACCGACGCTGATTGCGACGACAGGGTGAGTACTATAACTCAGACTATTCTTCAAATAGTCAAGGTAAGAATCCCGGGGAGGCACCCGTACCCTGACCAGCATAAGGGGGGTACACCACACCACACCCTGCATATATTTTGTAAAGCCTGGGTACACCCTTGCCAATTGCACTCATTAAAAAAAAACTGGCATAAGTTTTGCACGAGGGGTCTCACTTTATGCATGACAAGTCGTTTCATTATAAAGGGAATATTTGTGCCAAGTCCCAAATGGGCCTATGTCACTCACCTGAAGAAAACCTTAACCATTTGACTTTACTTCTAATTAGGTTTGTTGAAAATTCTTTAAGCTGTTCATTAAAAAAATATGTAAAGGTTTTTTCTAAGATTTGCTGCCGTGCACCAAAACAGCATAACCATCAGAAAAATTAATCATTTAAATGTATTTCCATTTTAATAATAGTGGCCCCTAAAAGGGCCCAATTGCACCCCCACCCCCTTCCCCCCCATTAGAACAAATTTGGCATAAGACCTTATATTGATGTCAAACACTAAGTCTGATGAAAATCAATCAAGTGGTTCAGGAGAAGAAGTACTTTAAAGGTATTTCTATTTTAAGATCTAGCAGCCCCGTAAAGAGACCAAGTGCCCCCAACTGAACAAACATGGTAAAGGACCTTATAATGATGCCCCAGACAAGTTTTGATGAAGACACATCAAGCAGTTCATGAGAAGAAGTTTGTTTTTTTTCTCAAAAAAGGCGAGGTACAATAATAATGTTAGAATAACCAGAAACATAGAGTTTTCTTATTATCTACGAAAATTAACATGTAATAATTAGTATTATTTGGACGGACAACAGTAAAACTAATATGAAATAAGGCAAAGACTCAAATCGAGCTAAAAGAAATCAGATTTACATTAAAAAATATACTGCAAAGAGACTATTCACTACTCAAAAGAAAGTGAAATATTCGCAACAACCTCTTCACTGTGAACAAGTTTACATTTAGTGTCATCATACCTGTTACAGCGAATATCATACTTTGAAAAATTTAAGGGAAGTCGGTTTCACGGTGACGTATTTCCTATTCGCTGCGTTCTTGTTCTGGCTTTAGGCTTATTAGACCATGCTTTTTATTTTCTGTTCAACGTTTTATCTTTCTTGCATGATTTTTGGGTGATGAATAATTTTCAGCAATCGAATAAAGTTCTATATTCACTGCGGAGAGAACCACATCCTTTCTAGGCTAGGGGCGCCACCGGTCCTCTTGTTAGCTTCCAGCGAAACTTTTAAAATCAATCACCAAGTGTGAAAGTATACTTGCTTGAAAAATACCAAAGAATATTAAACATTTTATAAAGAGGAAGTAAAAGCTCACTTACATCTTACAATGATAGTGATATTTGCCTCTGAAGATCGTGTATATTCAGCTGCTGCATTGCTGGATGTGCATTTGTAATCACCAGTCATATATCTATCCACTGTACCAAAGGATAAGATATCATTCACACTAGTTCTTGAACCACTTGTAAGATTTGTCCATGCATAGGAACATGCAGGATAACAGTCAGCAGAACATTCTATATGTATATTTGTATCTCCTTCAGTTGTATAGTATGGTGACCTCACATTGATATTTGCTGTATTGGGTCCATCTGAAATATTTTAAACAAACACACATAAATATGGTTAAACAAGAGGTCCAAAGTGGGTAAGTCGCTCATCTGAAACTGTCAATTTGACCTTGAAAACATGTATGACACACTGAATCATGAATGGTAAAAGTTGTGTTTATTAAAAAGGTGAATGAATGCTCAAAGATTTGACCAAGACAAGAAATCAAGACTTATAAGTTTAGTAGCGTTGAAGATGCCACTTAAGAAATATGTCAAAAAGACACCCTTTTATCACTGGTATAATATTTTTATAGCATGAAAACAATGTAGCAAAACAAGAAAACATCTTGAATAGACATGGAAATTATATACCAATAATTCCTTAGTGCAGAATAAAAAGACATTTTCCATCAACAAAAATCAGAGAGGCATCTGACTCATTAAAAGCTTTATATAATAAACTCAATTCCAGTTCATTTCAGGTTTTAGTGTTTGCCTTTATGACCTATTACACAAATAAAATCCGCTCCACTTCATGTTTTAGCCACATTTTCGTTTTTGTCGTGTTGAGCAACCTGTGAAGTTTCCACTTTTCTCTATTTTAGTACAGGTTTCTATGTAGCCACCTATCTGTGCTGTTACAAAACAATTTTCCAGCCAGAGGTCACTTTCATGTCAGGTCAAGCGCTTAGAAATAAAAGGCAATATGAGGACTATTTGAACTCACTTCATTGCTGCTGTATTTTATATTATTGCAGTTCAATGAAGCAAAACCAATATATTTGTTTTATATGGCAGCTGCAGAAATCAGTCAAACTTAAGGTTAAGTTAAAAACCGGTTTATCTGGGGTCAAAAGCTAGGACACCAGTTCAAATAATAGGAAAAAAACTTGTTAACACTCTAGAGACCGTCAAGCGAATGAGAATCAGTTGTATGACGATTTTTCTGTGTTTACATCTAGCGACCCTTAAAAGAGGACAAGCGCTCCCATCTGAAACAACTGAGAGAGGACCTTGCATGGTTTTTCTTTTAATAACATACTTATGCCCCAATTGTTGAAAAAAGTGAGCGAGGACTTTACACTGATACTTAAGAATAAGGTTCATGAGGATCCATGAAGTGGTTCATGAGAAGAAATCATTTAAAAGTATTTCTATTACTAGCTCTAGTGGCATCTTAAAGGGGCCAAGTACCTCCATTTGTAACAATATTAACGAGGACTTTATAATGATGCTATAGACCAAGTTTGATGAAGCTCCATCAAACAGTTCATGAGTAGCTGTTTAAATGTATTCTAATGTGCCCCCATTTGAAACATAAAATTTGAGAGAGGACCTTACAAGGATGTAACAGGTCAAGTTTAATAAAAATCCAGACAGGAGTTCATGAGAATAAATCAATTAAAGGCTTCTATTTTCAAATTTAGCGTCCCCTAAAAGGGCAAAACACCACCACTGAACAAATTTGGTAGAGGAATTTACAATGATACTTTAAACCAAGTTTAAAGAAGATCCATCAGGCAGTTCATGATCAGAAGTCATTTTAAGGTATTTTTTATTTTAACTCTAGTGGCCCTTAAAAGGGGCAAGCATCTCCTTTTTACAAAATTGGGAGGAGACCTACAATGACACTACAGACGAAGTTTGACGAATATTCATCAAGCGCTTCATTAAAAGAAGTTGTTTGAAAGTATCTCTATTTTGGCTCTGGGGCCAGGTACCCCCATTTGAACACATCTGCCATAAGACCTTTTAATGATGTTACAGACGAAGTTTGATGAAAATCTATCAAGCGGTTCACGAGAAGAAAGGGCCAAGTGCCCCCATTTGAAAATAAAAAAGAAAGAGAATCTTATAATGATACTCCAGACCTGGTCTGATGAAGGTCCATCAAGCAGTTCACGAGAAGACGCTATTTCTATTTTTAACTTTAGCAGCCCCTTACAGGGGTCAAATGCCCCCAAATGAAGAAAGTTGGTTAAGGACATTATAATTATGCTACAAATCAGGTTAGATGAAGACCCATCAAGTTCATAAGGAAAAATCGTTTATAGGCATTTCCATTCTTAGCTCTAGCAGGCCCTAAAAGGGGCCAATCGCCCCAATTTGAACAAACTTGGAAGATAACCTTATAATGATGCTACTGACCAAATTAAATGAAGTTCCATCTAGCATTCATGAAAAGAAGACGTTTTAAGGTGTTTTTATTTTTACGTCTGGCATCCCCTAAAAGCAGCTATGGTGATCAATATGAACAAATTTGATAGACGTCCACGCCAAGATGATACTGACTATGTTCGGGGCAATTCTGACTAGCAGTTTAAGAGGAGAATATGTTTAAATAACAGCACTGACAACGGACGCAGGAAGCAGGACGATGGACAACGGACAATGGACGCCGGACCATCCACTTAATATACTAACAGCTCATCTTGAATAAAGTTCAGGTGAGCTGAAAAGGGACCTGTACTTTTTGATTTGCTGAAACTGGTTTCTTTCAATTATCGTGAAATAGGTCTTTACAGTATACCGATATCTAAAGAAAATGTGGTTCTGATGGTATTCATTGTTAATGTTCGTATATTAGTATAAAAGTAGATGGAAGAAGATGTCGCTTTCTGCAATTTCTCGTTGAAATATATAATGTGGTGGTCAAAGGTCAAATGAGCGTTCACAAATGAATTGTTTCGCCGTGCAGTCGCACGACCTTAAATATTATGTCTCAGTGCTTTCAATTATTCTATTAATAGGATTAATAAAAGTATCAAGAAAAAAATACTTCTATCCTCAGTGACATATATATTGTACTCTGCCTATCTATAGATCTGAAAAGGTTACCTCTGATGACAAAGTGTGTTAATGCTTGACAGCTATTTTAATCTTTATATATGAGACAACTGCGGAAATATTTGGGAACTATCATATCCTAGGAGTCATTTCAATGTCAAAGACAGGTCAAAGATCAAAAGTAATTTTTAACAAGTTTACTTCAAAAACGCACTTCTTGTTTATTATTGATACAAAATGTTGCGTTTATCTATGTATTGATTATAAAATGACATTGCAAATGCATTTCAGGCTACAAAAATATTTGAATATAAACTTTGCATTGAGGATAAAAAGCTAAGATGATTCATAGTACACTTTTTGGGGAATGTGTTTTTAAAGGGAATGATCGTGTATGTTTTGGGAAAGAAGACAGTGATCTTAAATGAATTTCGCATAGATATATAAGATATCTCATTTTCTAACACGACCAGCAAAACACCTACATACACTTTACACATAGAAGAAAATCAATTCACGGTTATTTTGCAATAACCCATGCGCGTGCAAAGGAGTGTTTTAGCTGTTCCATATACGACCAACCCCACGCGTACAATTCTTTTTATGAATGAAAGTCACGTGACTTTTGTAAATACTAATGTAAAAATCGTGGTATCCGCGTACAACAACAACAACAACAAAGTACGGCTGCAAAATGGCACAAACAACTAATCTGTTGCGTACGGGAACAATTAGACTTACAAAGTCTGTTGAGATCAAATAATCTGTAATAATATTAATTTCTTCATACTGACACTGATATTTTCTCGGAAAAAAAAAATTTCTCTCTAGGCTTATCTCAACACGTTAGAGACAGCGGCAAGAGATATTGTAATTTTTTTTTGAGAAAGTGGTATCAGAGAGGATTGATTTTATGGCCAAGAGTTTTACATTTCATGACTCTAACGAATGATGCCAGTCTAGGGAACAATCTGCGAGATTCGCCGTGGTTTTGAGGACTGAAGGGTAATTGATAAAAGTATAACGATTACTGAATGCATAAAGGGAAGTAATTCCATTAATATGCAAATTTGTAAACCTGTCAATTGTCATTGGAGTAAAATGACGGTATATATGCTCAATAAATCACCTTTGGTGATGAGCTAGCTTTTCACCGACGGGATTTGTGTGGCACTGAAACGTTACAAATGGTGGCAGCGGTGGGATGAAGTCAACTGCCGGACTGGAGTTGCCTTACCCATGAATTTCCTAGGCCAAATCTCGGGACGAGATTTCTCGGAGGGGAAAGTAATGTAACGATTACTGAATGCATAAAGGGAAGTAATTCCATTAATATGCAAATTTGTAAACCTGTCAATTGTCATTGGAGTAAAATGACGGTATATATGCACAATAAATCACCTTTGGTGATGAGCTAGCTTTTCACCGACGGGATTTGTGTGGCACTGAAACGTTACAAAAGGTTTGATGGCCATGTTACACAATATTAGCTGCAATCCTTAAGCAATGGGGCGAATACATGGAAGAAATTTCACCAGCCAAATCCGGGTGCGTTCATGTCGTAAAAAGTAGTTACCATTTTTTCTAACACTGTTGTTTAAAGTATGTCGTGTTAGAATCGAAATATTAACAAGTTCCGAAGTTTGATTTATCGTAGAATAACCCGAGGTTTTCGTTCTTATGCGAAACAATATTTCACTCAAGCTTTAGAAAGAAAAAACTCTCTTAAGCTATTTCCGTGTAACTACAGCATAAGTAGCTTTTTCGCATATTCCTAATTATACAAATGACCGTGTTCCAGCATTTTATCTGTAAACATCGATGGGATCCTCTAAGATACTGTGCAAAAGAAAATATTATATCGTTTTCCATGCAAATTGCCCCAATTTGTATGATAAAATTGGTACAGGACACATATCTTAACAATCAATAAATAATGAAAGAAATAATCTTAAAAATACATCTTTGTTTGTATGCAACATTTACATGTATGGTGTGCTTCGTCAGCACCCAAAGAAATAGGATTTCAATAGTTACAAAATGTGTAAATCTTTTTATAAAATCATATTTTATGTCATTATGTCCACCCAGAGATGGTTAAGTAGGATCATTTAAAAGAAACAGTTTGAAAGACTGGTCACATCATATATGCACATAGTACGTGTACATAAAAAACAGAACAGATCTTTAACTAGTGTTAAACGTATAACTTATGTTTGATCTGCTTTTATTTCCTTTTTGTTGTTTCCGGTCCTTTGTTACCATGGAGGACATTCATATATACTATAAAAGAATTCCGCTTAAGCCGATGTTTAGGGGCGTGTGGGGTAGTGCACGTTTCGGTACCTCTCATGAACAGACTCATTCAAACCGAGTGTGCTATTATGTTGCTTGGTTGCGTTCTATGTTTCTAAAGGATCTTTAGTACATTAACATTTATCAGTGTAAAAAAAGACATAATGTTATAATATGAAGATGTCTATGCCTCAAGTGGTACAGAGAATAAAGTATACATTCCCTTGTCACTTTTCTTACTTTTCTGTATTTTATTAGTTTTGATAAAGTTATGGTGGTAATCATTCTTTTAACTAATATTATCTATTAGTCAGGCATTATTTTATCATATTTTATGTTTAAGAACTATCATCAAACCTATTAATGCAAAACATTTATCATTTCGTTCATAAAATTCAGTGCATCATTTGTGTTTTGCCTCTTATTTCAAGATTTGTTTACACTATTCTTTTTCCATTTAAGATATGTTTTAACTGAAACTAAATAATCGAATGGTAACAATTTTCTGATCAGACAGGCTCACCCTGCATGATTGCATTTGAAAACGAAATAAGTATCTCGACACTGAACATTTGCCATTTAGATGTTCTTCAACCAGAAAAACTAACAAATGTAGTAATATATCAAAAAGGTTGATTATTTGTGGTAATAGTATGAATTAGGCAAATCTAACGAAATAATGAATATTGAGAAGATCCCTTGTATGTACAGAACGCAGTCAAGCAAAATATCAAAAGGCTAGACTAAGTTTAATTGAGTCTGTTCATTTTAAATGGAACTTCGATACTTAAATGGTTACTGACGAGATGATGTTTCAACCAGTCAAACTGATGAAATATGGTGGTTTGATAGTATGTTGGGGTATCACGTGTATGAAAACAACTTCATGCAAGACAGGAAGTGCGAGAGCAGGCACAAAAGGTTTGAGATTCGACATAACAAAAACAACGGGAAACTTCGTAAAAAGACGTTGCGGCAAACTTCACATGAACGCTCAAGAAAATTATGTTAAATGCATCTCAAGAATATCCCTCTGTACACGCGATTTCCTACTTCCGAACAAGAAAATCAACGCATTAGAATTCCTACAAGAACTAAATAAGTTACATACAAGTATACAGTTCACATGCAGTGAAGATGATGCTATCATGACGTTTTTAGATATCCTTATTAAAAAGTCTGGAAGTAAGTAACACTTTTTAATCCACGTCAAAAGAACATGTCACCAGCACTACACTCATGTAAAGAAATGCTACAGAACAGCGACCGTATGAAAAGTGTTTTACAACAGAAAAGAATAATAAATTGTAAAAGTCAACCTAAAAACTTGAAATGCATTTTATCTAAATCGAAATTTGATATGGTGGAAAATATCGCGACTGTAAACAGGTTACGTACTACATGTACTACCAATTCAGTTCCTTCTTTATTTCATATAAACAATGAAATATTGAGACCTCATTTTCAGTACTTTAGAGCATTTCAACGATATGAAAACCATATATGGTCATTTAGTATGACATGTCTTCTTATCAAAAATAGAAAAATATTGACATGTTATTGTTGCGTATGATACTGCAATGTATAATGTTTAATTATAATAGACATCTATTAACCCCACCTTTGGGAGGTTCTTAGCTTATAATGCTTAAACCATGTAGTATACTCTCTGCATTTGTAACTTGTTAAGCAATGAGTAATAAACTATAAAACAATAATCTCTTCTCTTAATCCTGTAAAGACATAACAAAGTGGCGACGAGGATAAGTGGAATTTACATTTAAATCCTAAATTAATGATTGATAAAGATGGCTGGATATATTGGAAAAATTGAGCCATATGATGAAAACATAGATTCGTGGATTTCGTACGAGGAGAGACTTGTACAATGCTTTTCGGTGAATGACATCGAAGACGAAAAACGAGTTTCTGCCCTTCTTACATTGATCGGTGGAAAGACATAGTTTATTACGAAACTTATGTTCGCCGGTGAAAGCAGCAGACAAGTCGTATGATGAATTTACAACGTTGTTAAAGGAACATTTGGCACCCAAACCGTTAGTTATCGCCAAGAGATTTAGATTTCATAAAAGAAATCAGGGTACAAGTGAAAGTGTGCATGATTACATAGCTGTTTTACGGAAGTTATCAGAGCACTGTGATTTTGGTGATACGCTAAATGATACATTGAGGGACAGATTTGTGTGCGATCTGAGGGAAGAAAATATTCAAAAACGGCTGTTGTCGAAAACAGACTTGACATTACAAAAAGCCATCGAAGAAGCGGTAGCTATGGAAACGGCAGCGAGAGATGCGTCAGAATTACGAACATCGGCAGAACAAGTGCACAAGACTGCCAGATTTCCGGTGCAGACAAAAAAGCCCGAAAAACCGAAACAGACTTCACCTTTGTTCGATCCCTGTAAACATTGTGGTAAAACAATCCACCAGGCAAACAAATGTTTCTTTAAGAACAAAAAGTGCCACATCTGTAAGAAAACGGGACATTTGAATAAAGTATTTAAATCAAACAAAGTGAAGTCAGTAAGTGATGAGGAATATGACATCAACTATGTTAATTCGGTACGCTGTCGTTCGTCAAACAAAATTTGGATTACGCCGGAAATTGACAATATTATTGTAAAAATGGAACTTGACACTGGCTCTGCTGATACATTGATATCCAAAGAGGAATTCCAAAAATTGTTTGGAAATAAGGAATTGGACCGACCAACGTCAATATTAAGAACGTATTCAGGTGAAGAAATCATACAAGCAGGGACAAAATTAGTACGTGTCAAGGTAAATGACCAATCTAAAATTTTGCGGACTTGTGTCATAAATGAAAAAGGGCCAGCTTTATTCGGAAGAGACTGGTTACAGCAAATCCAGCTTGACTGGAAGAACATTTTACAGGTAAATACAATTGACAATAATAAATTAAAGAGTCGCTTGGAGGAAATACTAGATCGACACATTGCTCAGTATTTTCCGAGGGCATCGGAAAAGTCAAGGGCATGCAAAGAAAGTACAACTCCAAAGTTCGTCAAAGCAAGACCAGTTCCATACTCACTGAAGCCGAAAATCGAGAAAGAACTTGAAAATCTCGAACAACAGGAAATTATTTCGAAAGTGAATAACAGTGACTCGGCAACCCCAATTGTTCCTGTAGTAAAACCAAACGGAAACGTGAGAATATGTGGTGACTTTAAGGTTACTGTAAACCAAGCGCTTAAAGTAGGCAAATATCCACTCCCAAGAATTGAAGATATTTTCGCAAATTTATCGTCAGGGCAAAAATTTACGAAACTGGATTTAAGACACGCCTATCTCCATCTGGAAAACGACGACGAAAGCAAAAAGCTTCTAACAATAAATACGCATAAGGGACTGTATTCATATAGTAGATTTGTCTACGGAATATCTTCAGCGCCGTCAATATGGCAGAGAACAATTGAACAAATCCTCCAGGGAATTGATGGAGTACAGTGCATTCTCGATGACATGGTCATTACCGGTGTTAACAAGACTAGAAGTGTATGGATTACGAGTGAACAAAGACAAATGTGCATTTTTTCAAGACCGGATAAGCTACTGTGGTCATGTAATTGATGTTAGTGGGTTATGGAAATCACAAGCTAAAATTTGAGCTATTTTAGACACACACAGGCCTACGAACGTATGTTCTCTTCGTAGTTATCTTGGTCTTCTCATGTACTACCATAGATTTTTGCCTGACATATCTACGGTCGTCAAACCGTTGAATGAATTGCTCGAGAAAAATCGAAAGTTCGAGTGGAATGATAAACAAGAGCGAGCATTTCAAAATTCAAAACTTCTGTTGACAAAAGAGCCCGTGCTCACACATTATAATTCGGACTTGCCAGTCCGATTGGGAACTGATGCCTCACCAGTTGGTATCAATGGAATACTCTCGCATGTAATGCCAGACTGCTCAGAAATGCCGATCGCGTTTGCGTCAAAAACTGAACAGAAATATGCGCAGGTCGATAGAGAGGCCTTGGCAACTTATTACTTTGTGAAGAGATTCTACATATACCTGTATGGTAGAAAATTCACACTGATGGTCGATTGCCAGGCTCTGCTTTCTATCTTTTCTCGACAAAAACAGATAGCAGTAACGACCGCAGCACGCATCTAGAGATATGCCTTGTATCTCTCAGGTTTTAATTATGATATTGATTACAAGAGTACTAAGAAAAACGCAAATGTCGATGCATTGTCACGTTTACCCGTGCGTACGCAACAAGAAGATTGCAATGATGGTGAAGATGTATTTTACACTTCACAAATAGAACAATTACCGGTTACTAGCGATCAAATTGCACGAGAAACGCGATGAGACAAAATTTTGTCACGTGTTTATGAACAAGTGCAAAACGGTTGGAATTTGAATGAAAATGATTCAGTGCTAAACGCATACGCGAATCGGAAAAGTGAATTATCGATCCACCGTGGATGTTTATTATGGGGAATAAGAGTGGTCATACCTACAAAGTTAAGGAAACAGATTTTAGATCTATTGCATGCTAGCCATCCTGGCATTGTTAGAATGAAAGATCTTGCAAGAGGATATGTATGGTATCCTGGCATTGACAAAGATCTAGAATTGCTTGTTAAAAGTTGTGTCGGTTGTCAAAAGCAGCAGAAGGCACCTTCAGCAGTTCCTGGGAATGGCCTAGTTCTCCATGGGAGCGCGTACATGTAGATTTTGCAGGACCATTTTTAGTAAGAATGTTTCTTATTATGGTCGACGCACATTCAAAATGGCCGGAAGACATTGAAATGAAAAGTACTACGGCCGAAAGAACGATAGAGGTTTTGCGTACGGTATTTTCAAGAAATGGGTTACCTACAAATATTGTGAGTGACAATGGAACACAGTTTTGTTCAGATATTCTCGCAAAATTCATGAAAGACAATAGTATTTTGCATTTAAGGTCTGCACCGTACAACCCGAGTACAAATGGTCTCGCGGAAAGATTTGTCGGTCATTTCAAACAAAGTATACGAGCTATGCATTTTGAAGCAGGAGATTTCAATCAGAAACTTAGTTGTTTTCTGTTACGGTATCGCAATACACAGCACAGTACGACAAATGAATCGCCTGCAAAGTTATTTCTAGGTAGAATTTTGAGGTGTAGGCTCGATCTTGTCAAACTTAACACAAAAACTTACGTGTCTGATAGGCAAATGAGGTCTTCCTTTTCTGATGACAGAAAATATCGAGAATTCGAAATTGGTAAAAATGTGCTAGCGCGTGATTACCGCGGTAGAGGAAAATGGATTGGCGGTACTATAGTTTCTCGTGAAGGTCCGCTAATGTATAAGGTAGATGTAGGATACAAAATAAAATGGCGTAGACATGCAAATCATTTGCGGAAAACTGAAATGATTGAACCGCGATCGATAGATCAGCCGCATGCAATTGGTATGCATTTATCAAAATCATTGCCGCAAAATAATCCGACTTACAGCCCGGAAAATCTAAATAATAATAGAACAGGAAAGCACCAGATAGATATGGTTTTGATTTAGAGGTTTACTCCACTAGATAAAACAAGTATTTAATGTGGTAATATAGAGGTTAATTAAGACTGGAATTTGGACAAATAACTCTCTTCAGGACTTTATCTCATACTTACTTTATTACAGATAATTTCTACAAAACACGTTCGTGAGGAATTTTACAGAGATAAATAATCATGGGAAAATATTTCATTCATAAAATTTCATTCACAATTCTGTATGATTAGTGTAAATGTTAAAGATAATGTTTACTTCTAATGAATTTGATGCAGAAGCTTCAAATTAAAAAGGGGA
The DNA here is from genome assembly GCF_021730395.1 of Mercenaria mercenaria. Lineage (NCBI taxonomy): Eukaryota > Metazoa > Mollusca > Bivalvia > Venerida > Veneridae > Mercenaria > Mercenaria mercenaria. The sequence goes on along the minus strand of NW_026463195.1, from coordinate 61,415 downwards.
GAAGTGTTGTGTATGATACTGCAATGTATAATGTTTAATTATAATAGACATCTATTAACCCCACCTTTGGGAGGTTCTTAGCTTATAATGCTTAAACCATGTAGTATACTCTCTGCAGTTGTAACTTGTTAAGCAATGAGTAATAAATTATAAAACAATAATCTCTTCTCTCTTAATCCTGTAAAGACATAACAGTTATGTTACATATAAGAAAACTCATCTGTTCTGAAAAACATCACCATCTAAAACTGCTCCCATGAAAATAACCGTTTAGCAATTACGCGTATGCAGACATTTTCTCAAAGAATAAAACTAATACTAATGAATACCTGGAAATTCACAATGAAAATGGTCTAGATCTTTTTTCAATACAATAAGCAATAAAACTAAGCCAAAACCATAACTTCCACATCCTCATATGACTCATTTTACAAAATTTCATCAACAGCATGGAACTACATTTTGGACTACTTCACATGTAACACTGAGTAGTTACTTTCTGTTTGGTGTTGTCAGTCCACCAAGCGTAACAGAAGCAGATGTAAGACGTGTCCCAACTTGTTAGAAGGAGACTCGATTCAATTTTCAAATGGTGAAACGTTTACTGTTAAACAGAGTATGAATTGTATTTACAAAATGTTATTATCTGCGCGAATTACCAACAATTTAACATCAGTCAAATAAAGAATGAACTGTGCAGGCGAATAACACTACACAGACAACAAACTAACACTGAAGAACTATGTATGCTGAAAGTAAATAAACATATCCATCAATGCTCTGGTGGGAAGTTTAATATATTCCCTTTATACACTGAACAGCAAAAGAAACTATCCAGTTTTAAAACTGGGGTATTTTTTATTTAAAAACTTTAATTTATAAATCACTTGTGTTTTTCATATCACATTACACTTGAAAAACTTCACGTGTAAAATTTTAAAAAATCAACCAACCGTGAAGTCAATAGTCTCACAACAGCCGTTTTGCACGAAGTTCATCTGCGCCTGTAATTAACACTTTTTTGTGTAATTTCCTTGTCATTGGTAATATTGATAATTGGCTAACTCGAAAAAAAGCATAAAGTTTAAAACATATCGTTGGTTGCACCCCAAGACTGAATCAAATATAACGCGAGCACCCAATTTGGATGTTACAATGCAACTGACGCGCAGATAATATAGCCTTTCAAACGGCTATTGTGGGACTACAGACTTCACGGTTGATTGATTTTTAAAAAAATATCACATGAAGATCTTCAAGGGTAATCTTGGTACGAAGAAACAATTCAAATTTGAAAAATTAACTTTTTATTTGAAAATATACCAGTTATACATCTGGATAGTTTCTTTTGCTGTTCAGTATATAAGAACATGACCAATAGTGACAGTTTCAGAGAAGAGAAAAAACTGCATAAAACCGTAGCTAAATAGCATTTTACTCTGATAGGAATCATGTTTATTCTGCACTTGTTAAGTCCGCACGCTGAACTCAAATGTTGGTTTTAACAAGCTGTTTGAAATTTCGTTTCATATCCTTTCCGCAGCCGTAACGTACTAAAACGTATTAGCGTCTGATGGCCCTTTCACGCTTCCACAGAAACAACATTTATTACACGAAACTTATTTTGAAAATATTTCTGAAATGTCTAGGTCTGCAGCTCTCAAATACGGTTATATCTTACATCTGAGGCATATACTGACACTCTCAGACAACATCAAAAATGACATTTTGAGCGATTTGATGAAGTTCCAAAATTATCACTGTACCCTTGGTCCGTTACGGACCCCTGTGGGATTTCTGTTTATCAAGAGCTCAAATATGTTTTCATAGATTTAAAGCTGACGTGCTGTACTAAAGCCCAGGTAATTTCAATTTATAATAAAGTGCTGAAAATTGGCTCCCCAATAGCAAAAAAAAAAAAAAAAAAAGAAGTCCACGCGCATACATTTAGACGGGGTGACCCCTGCGCGTGACCCCTGACTATCTACGAATCAAAATGCGGCTTTCGTTTTCAAGTTTAGCATTTCTACTTTCATTTTATTTACTTCCGGGAATAGCTGAAGGTCGAGTGACGTCATTTTCTGTGTTGTCAAAAACATACATATGCCTGGCGAGATTGCATAAATATGTGCTGGCCGTCCTAAGGTTATATGCTTACTCACTTACCTTAAAATTGAGAAAACTAATGGTATAAATTGTTAAAAAAAGTTAATGTTTTTAACTGTGTGTAATTTTAATGCAACCATTGCTTTGATCTTTTTGATTTTTTAGCTCAAATTTTCCTGAAATACAGTTGTATTTTTAAATTTTATTATCTCCCTTTCATTTTTGATGAGATTTATATATTTGCCTTAATATCACATTTTTCATAAATATCATAAATAACTAGTGGGTTATTTGAGTAATTCTTTCTTTTTACAGTTGATTTTTAAACTATTACTACATGTAATTGAATTATCCAATTTTTTATTTCTTAACTTTTGTATAGAGCAAAAATGTGTTTTAACAACTAATGTGTTTTTAATGATTACCATTCAAAACCTGTTACTGAAGGAGGTCTTATCCTGTTGTAAGGGCCTGTTTTAGCTTATGTCTTGTTGGTATATTAATTTACTTGTTGCGATTTAATCTCCTTTTGGATCCTTTCAGTTTTGCACATGGAAGAAGAAGGTCGTTTGCAAATAGATGCGAGGGTTGATTTTGCTTCTTATCGAAGGAATCCTCGATTGTTTATACTTGCTGAAGTTTAATATCCCCATTTTGAATGGTTCGGTATCTGTTTCTGCCTGCTTTCAGAAGTTTTATGTGTGTACACAAAGATATTCTTGAGATGCATTTAACATAATTTTCTTGAGCGTTTGCCGCATCGTCTTTTTACGACGTTTCCCTAATTTTTTGTTATGACGTTACGTCATTGTATTATTTCAAAATACCACTGCCTGAAGATATGTACAATTGAAAGCGCTTTCAGTGAAAAATAAAATAATTGAAAAAAACAAAACAAAAACTCAGACGTCTACTGCTGTTTTTCCCTTGATATTGAACTTTTTTATATTTTATTCATGCACAAGGATTCACGTATGGGAAAATCAACTGTTCTAAATTTAATTATATCCCTTAATGCAAACTATCTCTATATATTCAGTGTATCCTCGAGATCCAGTTAACTTTTAGAGAGAGAAAATATAGCTTCTCTGGTCCCAGTCAGTTAAAAAGACTAAAATGTCACTGATTTGTGAGAATGAAAACAGAGATTTGAGTATATATGCAAATGTTGAACCAGTGCGAATGTGTAGTACAATTCGGGCGTTTATATAAAACAGCATTGAAACTAATCTTTTTGGGTTAGTGGATTTGCTGGGGCTAGTTTTGTACTCGTTAGTACTGCTAGGCACTTTGCCGTTATTGGTCTTGTATATTGTGGCGGTAATTTAGTTCGTATAATTATATTCTCTCTATCTTATATATATATATAGAGAGAGAGAGAAAATAAATAACATTACATGAGTTACATACTGCCTACTGTTTTCGTTTATTTACTCATCAGGGCAAATAATACAGACATATATATATATATATATAAATATATATTCAAACTTTGACATCGATTGATTTTTGTACATACATGTATTTATTACCAAAACACATGCACGAACTTCTTCAATAGAGTTGTTATATACAGCATTTCATTAGATAACACTTACTTCATAATATTTCATTAACGGATTTAATCAAACCGTGTCTGATATTTTTCACTGTGTTGCGTTCTATTTGTGCTTCCAAAGGATCTTTTTATAGATTTTATTAAAGTGTAAAGAATCAGTAAAAGTTTTGATGAAATAAACTTCTAAAAACGGATAGCTTATATTAACTAAATGTCAACGCATACGGAAGTTTCAGCTCTTTCCATAAGTATAACATTGCCTTTTTTTTAAATTTGTTCAGTCTCAGATTTAATAAATCTACAAGAGGTTATTTATTTCACTTCTAAACTTAAGAATTATCACCGAAAAAAATAGAAGTTTATCTTGAAATAGTAAGAATGGCGAAATTCTTAACTTTATAACAACAAGTGGGCCATGACGGCTCCAGATCGCTCACCTGAGTTACACAGACTGCACGGACAGTTAGATGGTTATGCAAGGAAAATGTTTGTAAAATTATACTGAAATAATGCTAGTGTTTTCTGACAAGAATATTTTAAAAGTTTCTACTAGATATAGATGGGCAGGTAATGTGTATGTGCATGTTTGGGATGTGTGGCTAGTTGGTGTAAGAAGTGATAGGACAATATCAAACAAGAAGGTTTTTTTCACTACATACATATAGGGAAAAGTGACCAGCCACCCCAGCTGCTGTTTTTTGATGAAACAGAATAATTTGTACAACTTTCATAAAAGGTCACCCATGAAACATTTTTGGCGGCCATGTTTAATGTCAGAAAGGACTATTTTGGTAAAATCATTTAAAAATCGGACCACCAGTTTTAAACAAAAGATTTTTTAAGTTTCTACTATATGTATATAGGGAAATGTGAACATGTCCCTTTGCCATGTTTTATGACGAATCAAATTTCACATAAATGGTCCTTGTGTAACCATCTATCAAGATTGTTCAAATTATTTGTTTTAAAATCGCAGTTTCACACAAGAAGAGTTTTTTTTAAAGTTTTCACTATATACATGTAGGAAAAGTGACCACTCCCTCTGGCAACCATGGTTTAAAAATAATTGGAATGATCTGAACACTCTATGTAGAGGATCACACTAGGGCCATTTGTGTAAAATATTTTAAAGTCGGGCAAGTAATTTTACAGAAGAATATTTTTTTAGTTTCCAATATATACATATAGGGAAAGGTGACCATGCTCCGTGGTGGTCATGTTATTTTGACGAACAGGAAGAAGGTTACAAAAGGACCAGTTGTGTGAAATTATTCCAAAATTGGACCAGCGATTTATGAGGAGATGTCGTTTGAAGATTTTTTGTATTTTTAGTTCTAACGGCCTCTATGTGCAATCAAACGGAACCGCTTAAACAACTTTGGTTAAGGGGAACACTAAAGGAACATCCAGGCCAAGTTTCATTGAAATCCATTTTGTGGTTGTGAGGTAATGTCGTTTAAAGAAACGGACACATCGTGATCACAATAGCTCACCATGAGCACTTCGTGCTAAGGGGAGCTAAAATGTACTTATTTTACCTCCGATATTGAACTGTGACCTTATTATTACCGTAAGAAGGCAACAGAACCCCCACCCCCATAGAATTTTCCAAACATTGAATATGGCTGTCGAGCATTAACAAAATGCCGACAAAGACAATTTCTAGACCTCTGTTTGGATATAAATGCAGACTATTAAATTTCACTACCAAGTAATATTTAATCATTTTTACGCTGTCCTTGCACTATTTATCTGGATTTATAACCTAACCAGTCTATCAACTTAATAATATTTATATCATCTTACAGCACAAAAGTAGCAAATGGATAATACTTACATCTAACTTTAACTGTAACTTGTTTTGTTGTTTTTGGAGACGAAGACTTTCCTGGATTTTCAGCTGTACAAATGTAAGTAGCTGCATCATCAGGATCTAGAGCTCCTAGAGATAAAACCCCCGTACTACTGACAGTAGTTGTCTTCCCTTGCCGAGTTTTTGTCCAGGTATATGTACAACCTGGGTAACAGTCTGCAGAACAAATGATATCTTGCAGAGTTGTCTTCTCATTGTGGATGTAGTCTTGTGTTGACGGTGACAGGTGAGTTGAAGACTGGTATGGTCCATCTACAGTAGTAAGAAACGTTTTAAAGTCATATCCGTAGAATCAAGAAAAGCTCTGGTTAATGTTCGCATATGAAGTAAACAGTAAAAGTTAATTGCAAAGGCCAAAACTCCCCTAAAATAATCAGACTGAAACCAAAGAAAAACTCCATCTGTTATACATCTTTTTTTCCAAACGACAGCTCAATATTTTTACGCCTTGCAAAAACAAGAGCTCTTTGTAAAAAGCTCTATGACGCTGTGTTTTACCCTCATGAAGCCCAAAATAATAGGGGTAATCTATACTGACTACAGGAAACCATCCTATGAAGTTTGTGGTTAGCCAAAATCGTCCGTAGTAATCAAACTGTTTTCGACTTTGACCTTTAACCTGCTATACCCCCAACCACCCCCCGCCCCCCGCAAAAAAAGAAAGAGACATGCAATCATCCTAGAAAGTCAGATGCCTGAAGGCCAAAGTGTTACTTATTGAGCAGAAACCCATTTCCAGTCTTGACAATGTCACGGGGACCTTGGCGTTTGACCTCCTGACCCCCGAGACAATAAGAATCGTCTACCAATCGCAGGAAATCATCCAATGAAAGTTTACAACTGTAATCCAAAACGTTCTTTACTTAAGGATGTACGAGCGTTTTATTCAGGATATCCGCCATTTTGAAAAATGTTTCTTCGAATATTGCTTTCTAACAAAAGTATTGCCAAAAATTGATGCGAAATAATTAAAATATGGCTAGTAATGTACCATTTAACCAAATATATTCTACTTTTTGCGGAAAAAATGTTCACACTTATTTTTGGCTGGCATTTGCCTAAAATTGACCTAAGATTTGCAATGGGGTAGGGGTAGGTAATTTCAAGTATCTATTAAAGTAGATCAGGTCTGGTTTTGATATTTTCCTGACTGGTACATATAATGATAAGCTATAATTGAAATAAAAGTTTTCAAGATAGCACTTCATATCATCCAGAAAATGTAAATTAAAACAAAAGGAACAAAACATATCAAAATTCACCAGTTTTTAACAGCTTTTGTTTGTTCTTAATAAATCTCTTAGATACACGGTGACCCCAACTTTTTTCTTTCCATTTTGAAGCACTTTTGTGTGTCATTAAAGCTGTAAAATATTTTGAAAACCTTAACGTCTGATTTCCTTTGTAGATCTAAATACGTTTTTTTCAATTGAAAATAAAGTGGGTGCGGTAATTATGTCAACATGTAAAAATGAAAGAGATTTGTTAGTGAAAATTTATGCTTATATAATACTGACATCACCTTCTATTCATATTAATCTGTAAGACCTGAAATCCCTATAACATTAAGGGGATGTTATATGTTTTATAAAGTACCACCATTTTTTCAATTTTACAAAATTTCAGAAATGGTTAAAAAGTGGGAGAAGAAAATGCCCTATAAAATTAAAACAAGTTCGGTGACCTGTATTTTTTTCTTCTCTTATTTGTCTTGGAAACTAATGTTCTTCAAGCTCACAGAGTATGAAAGAATTCTTAACGTTACAAAAAATTCTTTCCTACATCCTTAATTAGCACAATCCAATCCAATTTCAATCTCAATGTTACTGTGACCTTGACTTTTGACCTACTGATATGTAAAAAGAAAGGGGTCATCTAACGACTACAGGTATTCCTTAGAAGTTTGACAACTGTAAGCCAAAGCATCCTTCAGTTATTGGGCGGATACATTTTCAGTCACAAGGTTATTTTGACATTGACCTTTCACCTACTGACCCCAAAACAATAGGGGTCATCTACTGACCTCATGCAATCATCGCGTAAAGTATGACCAAGGTAGGCCAAAGTTTTCTTTAGTAATTAAGTGAAAACTCTTCCTAAAAATTCAAGGTCACTGTGATCTTGACCTTTGACCTACTGTCTCCAAAAACAAAAGCGTAATTTACTGGCCACAGGCGATCATCCCATGAAGTTGAATAGTTGTTGGCCAAAGCGTACTTTAGTTATTAAACTTTTCAGTCTCAAGGTTACTGTTACTTTACCTTTGACCTTTTGATCGCAAAACAATTTGGGTCATCTACTCCCACAGGCAATCATCCTATGAAGTTTGAACGGCGGACAGACCGACAACCCAACAATGAGAATTAAACTGCCAGAATATCACAATATACGCCTGTCATAGAAAATAACTTTACACAAGCACCTGTATTTGCAAATGGAATCTTGGAGAGGATCAATTGGAAAAAAAATACTATCATATGATTCAAACTTCGGCAATTTTCAATAATTAAAGAGCCATAAAGTAACTGCTTACCGAACTTGACGTATAGTAAAGCATATTCTGTATAAGTTTGGTAGACCGCAAGTACAAACAACGACATACCCAGTTCTAACAATCACGTTAAAAACTTAAAACAAGAGGGCCATGATGGCCCTATATCGCTCACCTGTTATCATTGCACTTGAGGACAAGAAGGTCCTCAGAAAAAATATCTAAGTCCTAAGGACAGGAACAACAAAGGGAAGAAATTTAACCAAAAAAAAAAAAAAATCTTACAAGGTACAGATATGTCAAAAATACATCTAAAAATTGGAGGTACCATCCATGTTGTACCACAGAAAAGTGGTCTCGGTTTTTCCCTACGGCCAATAATAAAAAAGTTACTACAAATAAGCTATTTATAGTAACGTAAAAGGGAAGTAATTAAAAAAAAATTGTAAGTGAACAAAAGAAGGATCTGCCAAATAAATCTGTTGACATAAATGAAATTTCAGATCAGTATCTTCATTAGTTACGGAGATATACCCATTTTAATTTGAAATAAAGGGAGGTAATTTGACATAAAATCAGTCCATAGTTATCTACCCTGATTGGCTCAGTCCAACTAATGACAATAATGAAATTTCAAATAAGTCCTATAAGTACTTACTGATATAAATCCATTTTGATTACAATCAGGGGAGGTAATAAGATATAAAATAACTCTGGAACCTACGATTGGATCTGATTTGTCATGGAATCCAAGATTTGTTGTTGTTGAAGATATTTTGAAAGTTTGTGTCAAATAAAACCATAAATGAAGTCTCTATATGGCTGCAAAAGCCAAAATAGCCAATTTTGGACCTTCCAGGGGCCATAACTCTGGAACCCATGATGGAATCTGGCCAGTTCAAGAAAGGAACCAAGATCTTGTGGTGATACAAGTTGTGTGCAAGTTTGGTTAAAATCAAATCATAAATGAAGCTGCTATTGTGCAAACAAGGTCAAAATAGCTAATTTTGGCCCTTTCAGGAGCCATAACTCTGGAACCCATTAAAGGATCTGGTCGGTTCAAGAAAGGAACCGAGATCTTATGGTGACACAAGTTTTGTGCAAGTTTGATTAAATTCAAATCATAAATGAAGCTGCTATTGTGCAGACAAGGTCAAAATAGCTAATTTTGGCCCTTTCAGGGGCCATAACTCTGGAACGCATAAAGGAATCTGGCCAGTTCAAGAAAGGAACCAAGATCTTTTGGTGATACAAGTTGTGTGCCAGTTTGGTAAAAATCTAATCATAAATAAAGCTGCTATTGTGCAGACAAGGTCAAAATAGCTAATGCTGGCCCTTTCAGGGGCCATAACTCTGGAACCCATAATGGGATCTGGTCAGTTCAAGAAAGAAACCGAGATCTTATGGTGATACAAGTTGTGTGCAAGTTTGGTTAAAATAAAATCATAAATGAAACCACTATCGTGCAGACAAGAAATTGTTGATGCACGGACGCACGCACGGACTAAAGAGCTCACCTGTGTAAAAGGCTTCAAGTGTGTTTGTATAATGTAATGGTACAAATACAGAGCTAGGTTTATATAAATATAAACTCTGTTTATATAAATATAAACATCTCGGTTCCTTTCTTGAAGACCTTGTCTGCACAATAGCTCTAGCTATTATGGATACAGAGAAAAAGATATTCAAAATTTCTTTATACCGGTATTAGCGTATTAGCCTCTATTATATACATGTCACACACATGGGCATGGCCATTTTTTAACCTAGGGCAATAATTTGAACAATTAGTAGTCTGTGAAACCCAGTATTACACGCCATATATCCAAGAAATATTTGTGTAAAATTGTTTCGGACAAAAATTTATACATAATAGAGATAAAGTAACAACTCCCCCTAGCGGCCATGTTATATGACAACTCAAAATAATTTGAACAATCTCGGTAGAAGGTCGCACAAGAACCATTAGTGTGAAATTATATTTAAATCAGCCAGTAGTTTCATAACGGAAATCTTTTTCAGTTTCCACAAGATAGATAGATAGATAGATAGATAATAGATAGATACATACATACATACACACATACATAGATTATTACAAAAGTTATAAAAAAGACAATGATTAAATAATAATAAAAAAATCATTAAACAAATATTTCAAGTTTAGTCGTGCTTCTTACATTATTCTCCGCTGATCTTATAACAAGGATAACCCATGAAAGTAACTTGAAGAGCACTTATTTTCAAACTGGGTCCTCGACTCATTACGGCACCGATTTAGTTATATGTTAAGTAAAAGAAAAGAAAAACATTAATGAAAAACTACGCGCGAAAGAAGAATCAAATAAGGATAAAGTACTAAAGAGAATATATTTTAGTGAGTACCTTAATAATAACAACTCAAGTTTAAATAACCACTGAATATCACTATCTTATAGCTTGGCTTTTCTCAAGTAATTTGCCTTTTTTAAACAGATGTACTATACATATTGCAAAACATTGACCATGACTAGTGGTGGCCATGTTTTTTGACTAAACAAAATAATTTAAACAGTCTTGGCAGAAGGTGACAAGGACCAGTTGTGTGAAACAACTTATCATTTTGCAGTGAAAATGTACTTATCGTTTCTTTTCTGTTGTTTTCAAACAGAAGTAATTATTTATTTTTGGCTTAGTTTAGGCCATATAAGATTTTTAACTAGCAAATTCGATGAAATGGTACCCCCCACCAAATGGGTTTGTGGTGAGGAATGGCAAAGAAATACATCCGGCAAAAAGTTAAGGATGTTACTAAGAAGCAAATTATTCCATTAATCAGGATCAATTTATCAGAAAACGAATGTTTTAAGTGTACATAATAAATGTATGTTAAGTTGATCCTGACTAATGAAATCATTTTGAATGGAATATGTTTACTGTAATAGGCTTAGCTTCATGCAGTGTTTGAAAAATATTGGGAGGGTGGTCGGGTGACCGGGTGAGGGTACAAAACTTCAGATGTTGATAATAGATATTGATGGAAAATAAAAAAATGGAAAAGAAAATGGTTGGGGTGGTAGGTGGTGGGTGTATGATCAGGGGTTGCGGTGGCTGGGTGGAGGAGCAAACTGGGGGGGGGGGGGTACAACTTTGTATGTTTATTGATAAATATTCATCGAAGGTTTCAGGTTATAATTAATAAGAAAAAATGGAGAAAAAAAACTGGGATGGGTGAGGGGAAGAGGAGGTATGACCAGGGCGGTAGGGGTGACCAGCTGTGGGTACACAACTTCACATATTGATAATAAATGTTCATGGGAAAAATGAAAGAATTTTAATGAAATTCTACCAACTGGTTAGTTTGTTTTGAAAAAAAGGTGTGAATTTTTAAACAATTGAAGGGCAATAACTCTGAAGTTACTGAAGAGATCCTGACCAAATTGTGTGTGCCCTACCACATTACGGTGATCTGAATTCAAAAATGTCAGGGTTATGAAGCAGAAATTGCCATATTTACAGTACCCTATATAGTTAACACTAGAAACTACTAAGGGCCATAACGCCGATGTTACTTGAGCAATCTGACTGAAACTTGACGGACCGCATTTCCCTATAGTGGTGAACATGTAGATGAAGTTTTATTAAAATATTCCTACCACTTCCTAGGCATGGCTCCGGACGCACGCACGCACGGATGGACAGACGGATGGACGGACAACGCCAAAACTATATACCTTCGCCTTCGGCTTAAAATAATCGGAATTTATTCATTTATTATGTTGGGTTTCACGTCGCAACGACACGATTATAGATCATATGGCGACTTTCCAGCTTTGATGGTGGAGGAAGACCTAAGGTGCCTCTCCGTGTATTATTTCATCACGAGCGGGCACCTGGGTAGAACCGCCGTAAAATAATCAGAAACTTACAAATAACATTGACAGTAAAATCCTTTGTTTGTGTGGACCTTCCTGATCTCGTTGCTGTGCATCTGTATGTTCCAGCCTCTGAAATTGCAAGCCTTCCCAGACTGAGCACTGCTGTATTACCGATGATCCCCGCTTGTCCTATCTTGGTCCACATAAAACTACAAGGTGGGTTACAGCTGGCTGTACAAGTCACTGGATTAAAGTATGTGCTTTCTGCCCTCTCGTAACTTGTATCACTAGGGCTGAAGTCTATGTTTTCCGGGCCGTCTGGAACGTAAAAAGCGGTAAAATACAATCGAAATTAAATTTTAAACATATGTAACTTGGTCTTCGGAAAATGATCTATTTAAATGTATTGAACATGTAAACGTAAAGGACGTTTATGTAAGTATTGACTAGTGAGCCATTGAATAAGATCTGATATTCACAGTCAGAAAATTATATTGACTATTGACTACAAAGGTATGAATGACTGATGATGAGGAAAGACAGAATGAATGAATGAATGAATAAATGATGACGATGATGATGGCAGATGAATGACGAATGTTAACTGGGGCCAAAACAGCGATTTTTTGAGAGAAAACGTTCTTTCTTTAAAACTTACGTTACACAGGAAACATTAATAATAAAAAGAAACATTTAATATAACATTTATTTTTGTATAAGACTTTACCAAAGTTGAATGGGGGAAATGATTTGTAAACTGTAAATTGGAGTTATGGAACCTTGATCATAGCGGCGATTTCATGATACCGACAAGTTATAGTTTAGTTTAAACATATTTTATTGCTTATAATACATGTATTTATATCATTACATCAAGATATGGATATTAACAATCGATTGAATTATAGCAATAGGGTCGGACCACAAGTTCTGCCAACATTAGTAAACGGCCCTTCCCTCAAGTTATGGAGAGTTTGGAAGCATTCAGTACATGTTTACATTCAAAACTTTCAAAAATAAATAAATACATAGAGAAGCAATTTTGCCGAAATGCAAGTCGGAATTATGAAAACGTCTGTGTGAGGGGTCAATTAATGACCCCAAGTATGTGTGTTGAGTTTCAAAATAGTTGGTCGAGTAGTTTTTGAGAAACATCCTTACATGCTAAACTTTCACATCCTTTTTGTTTTAAAAAGGAGCTGAATGTTTAAATGTAATGTTATGAAACCTGCTCTATGAACCAACGACTCGCATAGTTTCGAAGAAATCTGTCGACATATAAAATTTAACCAAAATGTCTGAGTTGAAAGTGGGGATAAATCGGATGAAATGTAAGGCAGAGTTATGAATTAAGTGCTAAATACATTTTCTACAAAGAAAAAAAAAGATAAAATACAATATTTAATTTAAATGGGAAACGATTTTCGTCACGCTGCCATAACTGAAATTTATTATGTATACTTATATTTGTGATGGTGACGTGATACTTCCACACTGGTGCAGTGGTTACCGAGTTCGTATTGAACACCAAAGGTAGGGAGTTCTATCCTCACGGGAAGTAATTTTTTTTTTTAATTTCTTTTTTATTTCAGTGTTTTTTGGGGTTTTTTTTTCATGAGTTTTGAAAGCATTGTAAAAAATAATGTCATTCATGTGAAATTTAACAAGTGTTTTATTAGTGATGTCAGGTTCCAGTGTACTGTCTGTAGATAAAACTTATTTTTAAAAAAGGTTTTGGGAACAAAAAATACAGGCATTGAACTATGAAAAGCACATAATGCTCTTCTTTCCGTTCACATATATTTCATCCACAAGCTTAAAAATCACTGACCAGAGTTTATTACTAGGAAAAAACAAACTATTGGCTATGAATTATCAATAAACATCAAAAAGGCTCCTACTACCATTCCTATTCTATATCAGTAGTGGTAAAAGATTAACCATTAAAATGTCATAGACTGTTAACTTAGCAGTTCAGTAAATAAAACAGGAGTTTTCGAGAATTTCGGCAAACAGTGATTTTCTCTGGGTAAAATTCACATCACTAACTTTTAAAGATAACTAGTCTTTTGGGTTTTAAACAAGCTTTGTGCATGTAAATGATTTTCATTCTCCCATACCAGACGTCTATCATAGCAGTATTTTTGCCTTAAAGTTGGACACATTCTTCCTTCTAAAAGGAACCGTAACTTTCTTTAGTTCTTAATATATAGAATATTTGTAGAGTTTTCGCATGTCAAGATTTAATCTTAATGCATTCTAAGACATTCAGTCAGAAATCATGAATTATCATATATTCTTAAAATTTTTAATAGATCTTAAAGAACATAAACTTTTAAAACGGATCCATAATTCCAGATAATTCCAGCAGCACTCCTTTAATTTTCAAGGGGCACTGGTGATTTTTCATGGGAGCTCTGCCTTCTAGGTAGCACCTAAGTTATTATTATATTTTAACATTCTTATGGAGCATTCAGATATATCTAGCAAAGTGATAACAATAGAATATTTTATCTGATATTTTTTGCCTGGTCTATTACTTGTTTTGCATTGATGTAAATTCAATACTAACATGGCTCGATTTGATTTCCAGTAAAACAAAGAAGGAATTCAAACTCTGCATATTCAGCGATAAACAATGGTTGACGCGCGGACCGGTAAGAGAGCATTATGATGGTTGACGCGCGGACCGGTAAGAGAGCATTATCACGTCAATTATGGCGTCAAATTGCTACATGACGTCCATTTCATTACTCCACGGGGAAATGAAGTCCAGCAGAATATTCATCAAAATATTTCAATGAGCATGTTAGAATGAAAACAATCAAAACTTTCTTGTGATTTATCCTCTAACTTACCACGGTTCATCGTTCAGATGCTTGCACCGTTGTTGTTCAATTTCTACGCATCTGAACTCTGAACCGTGGTAAATTAGACGACAAACCACTCTAAGGCCTTGATTATGTATTAAATAACTTTCAACATAATAGCAAGATGGTGTGCCAGGTGTAAGCTGTCAATTCTCCAAAAGTCAAGGTTATACTTTGGGGTCATTTTTCCCATTAATTCTCTTGTCAGGTCTATAGTTGTTGTATGCATGGCTTTAATAAAATGCATTGACAAATGAGACACGGTATTACAGGCCCATCGCTCAAAAGTCATTGTAGCATTTGGTGGTAAAATAATTTAAGTATTTTTTCTTGTCCGGCCTCAAATTTCTTTATTGGTAGATAATTATTCTGTTATAAATGAAAAGAAGAAATTGTTGGTTGATCCTTTCAATGTCTGTCTCTATATTTTAGGTGTATACCACAAAAACCTTTACCACACAGCCAGATATTTCCATCCACAATCATGTGAGCGATTATTTTTCTTGCATACCATAATAAAGAAATAACAGACGCTCTACCACTAGGCTGCGTGTTTAGGTATGATATACGCGGTTGAAATGGGTTAGTATATTTTCCCGTTCACGACCATGGTTCTTATAGAATACCTAGGGGTAGGGTATAACATGTACAGAGGCATTTTCTTTCTGATCTGGCGCCAGTGATTCTGCCATAAGTGCAAGGATGATACATCTTTACAAACAATGACATTAAGCTAGAACGCGACATTATGCGAATTTCTAGTAGCGTCTTGAAATTTGGCATGTGTAAAGTTGATCATATTTCAAACAATGTGCGGTTTATTTTATACTAATAGATCTAACCAGTTTTTGCAGTACGGTACACGAGACGTCAAAGTTGACCACCAAAGCCCTATTTTGAAAATGACGTCGCCGCGTATCCTTGGTAACTTTTACGGGTACTGCAGGTTATGTTACTGAAATAAGAGTGTAATATGTTATAAAAGTACAGCCGTACTTAATCAGTAGCAATTTTTTGTAAGTTTTTACATTTCAACACTTATATTTTCAAGGTTTGTTAAATTAAATGTACTTGCCGGTACAGGCTCTAAAAAAATCAAATTAATCAGTTTCAGTTTCAGTATCTGTTTGTCTCCCTTGGATATATTTTTGCATGAATAAAACAAGTATAAACTCGTTAATATTAGTACTAAAGAAATATTATAGAAAAATCTATTTAGAAATATAAATTTGCCTTCAAAATATTATTATTGTGTAAAAGCAGCTTGTAATAAAAAATAAATACACACGCAGACCTAATATAAATGCAAATTTGACGTGCCCGTGTAAGAGTGATGATTGTTTTAGAATGCTATATAACTACACCAATTTTTCAATTTTAGTAGTGACAGCAATATGTTTTTTAATTGAGTCTTCAGCCAATTACTTCTGTTATTTTTGTTTTTATAGAACCTTTATGAATATATAAATATATATATCTGCATTTCTTCTTGAAACACATGTGTTTTATTAGCTGCATACACATCAAACCTTAGTAGTGCTGGGGTATCTGACTTCGACAACGGTAACGACTCCCGACTGATTCCCTCTACGTATGGCACAATGATCTGATTTATGTAATCAATCATGGTTTCGAAAAAGAAAATTTAATAGCGTAAAATAAAAGTGAAATACAGTGTATTTCATATCGAAAAATAAAATTTCCGTATCATTTTACGTCACAGGGCGCAAAATATAAAATCAGCAGAGGTTAAGGGGACACATATTGCTACATTCACAATTCATACAGAAATGAGGAAGGGGTGCATATTCAAGAAATTGATTGTGGGAAGATAAAAAAACATATTCCTAAACTGATATAATATTGATGGACACCTGTAATATTCAGTAATTTGTGGATAAGGATGTGGTACTATGAATGTAATAGGAAAACAGTCTTCGTGAAAGTACATTCAACACAGAATATTAAGCTTTTGTATAAGGAAAGAACAGGTTTTTTTTTTACAATACCCATGTTACAAATAATGTTGAAGGGATGAGATTTTCTTTCTAACGCACCAGGTTTGCTTAAACATGTAAAAAATGAACGCCACGTCATTTCAACTCGGGATGGACGCCATCTTTCTCACTGATAAAAAATGTAAACAAAAAAAAATCAGAGTGGGATTAGCATTGCAAGGGCATAACATGACATTCTACACAATGAATACCTTAGAACAGATATGTAAGATGCTACACAGGTCTGGTGGGTTAAATGCATAACGTCGATCAAATGAAATTGATCTTGAAAAGGTGGTTAATTTTAGTTTATTTACATGGTTTTTAATTTTCCCACGATTTCTCGGCGATTCACTGCAAAAAGTATTACTGCGCTGGACGAACGGTAACTCTAATAAACAACGGGAGACAACTTAGGTGTCAGCACGTGTATGATTTTTTTTTAAAAAAAGAACGTGTCGATGATTATAATTTCTTATCAGATAACGATTCCTATTCAGATATTCGTCTTTAATATCAGAAAATTAGTAATTTATATGGACATTTATCAAAAAATATTACTTACAGTGGACTACTTTGTGCATCAAACTGGTTTCCGCTTCAGTTGTGAGGCACTTCCGTTATATAGTAATCGCAACTTGACCGCGATGGTTGACTTTCGGCTGATTATTCATATCGAATATTTCATTGTAGAAATAAAGGGTGATGAGGGTAGCCATGTATATTTATATGGAATATGTTTGTATCCAGTGCAGTATCAAAGTATGTATACTTGCATTTGATCAGTTAAAACTTTCCAATACACTAATTTATAATTGCACAAATTTATATTTCCACTTTCTCATGCAGCTCGTGTTTTACGTACACTCCTTTTCAATAATAGGTTGTGCCTCATTATGTATTATAATACAAAGGTCAACCATCGGGGTCAAGTTGCGTCCACTATACTTTTTGACAACAATAACATAACACAAAATGAATCAATAAAGTCACTTATAAACCGACTGCTACTTAGATCAGTTTAAGTATAGTTGTTGTTACAACATTATACTTGTTCATTACGTTATGAGATTAAGTTTTTCTTAAACTGCATAATCCATTAATCACGTTTAGATGATATTGCATTTACAACTTGTCTGACCCCGTTTTTTACGTGAATGACAGCAATCTCGTGCAACTCGTGCAAACAGAGTTATGAAAAGTATGGTGGAGAATTCAAGGACAAATTATAAATGACATTAAAGTGAGGATAACTGTATATTCGTCCAGTTTTGATCATTCACATTCCTGCTGTGTATTAGTAAGTTTTGTGAATAAGATCAGAATGTTACTTTTGCACATATACACATTGATTGGACCTCTAAACCAAATTTCATACCTTATTTTAGGGATTTTTAAGACAATACGTTTTCAAAAGTTTGTTGAATGTGTTTTGATATTGAAGTGCATTGTAGTTCATGAATACCAAGTTGAAAATTAATAATGGAACCATTTCTAGGCCCTTATTGTAAGCCACTCGGCTTCTGTAACGATAAATGTTTAATGTATTAAGGGGAAATACTCTTTTAGTTTTGGAATGTGGCATTCCTTGACCACCATATCTTTTTTTATGCACTACTTTGTAAACAAACTAAATAATATACAGTACAATCGCGATCCTACGAAAAGCCAAGGGACCGGCCGTTTTTGTTTTTTTTTCGTAATATCGCATTTTCGTTCGACCGTAGCATAGGAAATTTCGCTATACAGCACTTTAATTTCTACACGTCGTAACCTGTGATATTTAAACATGTGATTTTCGAAACGGAGTACATGTATACCAATTTTATATGTACATCTAGGTTTACTATAAATCTTATTCGAATCTGAACTTAGATGGAATCTGGAATGTAAAACGGGTTGTTTTTTCTTCACTTTTTATTCACTGTAAATAAAACATATTTAGGGTACATCGTTGCATGAGAACAAAAAATCGCAGCTGCATATTCCGATACCCTCAGCTACCCTTTACTGAATTGTTCGGAATAATAAAACGACAATATACAGACGATCAGGACTTAAATATTGTTTTATTGTTTTTAAGCAGTGATTGTTTGAGATGTATAGATATCGAAGCAAGTGTGACTGGAATGCCATCCGATCTGATAGTTATAAGAGAAATATTAACCACTAACTTGTGTCGTAGTGCACAGCGTATGTGTTTCGAATTTAATTACTAAGTTTTCACACTTTAATTACTGTTTACGACCAGCTAAATGATAGTGACACTTTCCACTCTAAATCGTATTCACGCCGTTATGGAAGGTGTGAAAATTTAGACGATACAGGTAGTCGTAAAATAGCAACTTAAAAATTTAAAAACATGATTTAACGGCATAACAATACATTCGTTGGAGCGCATTTTTTGCAAAATTGCATTTTCGTAAAACCGCAACTTTGTAACATAGAAATAAGAAGGAAAGCAGCCGGGACCACAGCACCTTTTCGTAGTATACCGGTATTTCGTTAAATTGTGATTCGTAGCATCGCGAATGCACTGTATTTTAGCTTACATATGCAAAATGAAAAGAAAGGCAGTGAACTTATTTCACTTTTTTTCTTTAAATTAGAATCTGTAGGATATTGATAAATGTTTGGACAAGGTAAAGCACTATTATTTTCGCACAAAAATATTAATTGTTGACTTTGAATGTACGCAATAAGTCGTATGTAATTCAACAGTAACTTTCTTGTTTCAGTTTTTCTCATTTTTATTTTAGTGAGCAATCCTTTGTGTACTTATAACAGTTGAAATAGTATCCATTTCATGTACCAAAACTTTGTACTTTTTTGCAGGTAAATTTTATCATACCCCACCCACTTTTTTCTAACTTCAAAGTATGCGTCCCCTTAAAGGTACGATATTTCATGTCCGCGCCAACTTTTCAAATTTATTGACTTTGTAGGCAAAACGCTAAAATTTAGCTCCGCTAAATAAAGTACGTCTACAGTATATTAATATACTTGGAGTACCCAATATCATGCAATAAATATAAGCCCTGGCATAAAGGAAAAATAACTATGCTTGTGCAGTTTCATACCCGTAGCGGTGGGGTGAGATAGCACTCTTCCGACAATGAAAGAACTTTTCCTTCTCCTTTTTATTATATAAGTTGAAGTAAAATTCCGAAAACAACAGTCATTTTACCAATTTTGACCAAATGTTTCGGGACCATCTTTTCCTCTAATCTTAAAGTGCCATCAAACGAAAATGCATTACATTTGCCTGAGTTCTGCTGCTGGAACGGCGTAGGCGTAGCGCTTGAGGCGGAAAGCGCAATGAATTTCGTGTTCTACTAACCATATACCGTTCCATGCGTCGGCACGCGGTTCGCACCGCTGCTCTTACCAGCAGCGTGTATTGAAACATTAACAATCAAAGGTCTTTGGGGACCAGTAAAACAATAAATAATGCAGCTGATAAGCTAAACACAATGGCCGAATTATGATGTCTCAGACGTATCTGCAGACGTCGAATTACGGTACAAAATTTACGCATGGGGGTGGGGGAAATAAAATCACATGTACCGAAAAACTTGAGTCGGTGACCCACCAGTTTTATTTGTCATTTGGACTCGTATACATTTTAAACACCGTTTATTGAAAAAAAAAATCAAAAATTTAATTCAGGGATTTCTTAATATGCCACTTTAAAGTCAAAAAGTGTAGCGAAACTGAACGTCAATTTTTAGTCAAAAACGAAATTTTCTTCTCATTTTTTAAATATTTGTCGGCGTAAAACAATGATTTTTACATCAGCATAAAGGAAAAATTAATTCTAGTCGTACAGTGTAGAATTTAAGATTTTTTTTTTTGGCTGGTGCCGTTGCGGTATCCGTAACAGTTGCCAAGGATACGCGGCTACGTCATTTTCAAAGTCAACTTTGACGTCTCGTGTACAAAAACTGGTTGGCTCTATTGCTATAAAATAAACTGCAACTTGTTTGAAATATGGTCAACTTTACACAAGCTAAATTTTAAGACGCTACTCGAAAGTTCGCAAAGTGTTGCGTTCTACCTTAAAGTGCGTTTATATCAACGTACGTTATTATCTCTGTATACTCAGTTGTAACTGATATTAAATCAGATACAGGCGCGCGATTCCACCAATAAATGCGGTTTATGTTGCAGCATTTTACACTGCGGAACCATTTTATTTTTATAAACATACTTATGTTATATTTAACTATCAAATAACCTTTTATATTCTATAAATATACTTTTTTTCTGTATTTTCCATTTTAGGAGAACCAGTTAAATTGTCTTTCTATTATGGCGTACCGTAACTACCGTTAGGGTCGAAAATGCCGATTTAGCTTTAAGACAATTCGATTTAGTATGACCCAGGGTCGGACATATTCCAATTAGTATGACCCTGGTTGAGAATTAGCTTAAAGCTATTTCATTTAGTACGACCCAGGGTCGGACATATCGTATTTAGTATGACCCAGGTTCGGAATTAGCTTAAAGCTATTTCATATTTAGTACGACCCAGGGTCAGACATATCGGAATATGTCCGACCCAGGGTCATACTAATTGTAAATATGTCCGACCCAGGGTCATACTAATTGTAACTATGTCCGACCCAGGGTCGTACTAAAGATGGCTGCCGTAATTGAGGGTCATACTATTTCTGAACTAGCTTAAAGCTAATTGGAATATGTCCGACCCAGGGTCATACTAATTGGAATATGTCCGACCCAGGGTCGTACTAATTCGAATTGTCTTAAAGCTAAATGGATTTATCTTAATTCAGGGTCATACTAATTCCGAATTGTCTTAAAGCTAATTGGAATATGTCTGACCCAGGGTCATACTAATTGAAATATGTCCGGCCCTGGGTCGTACTAATGCGAATTGTCTTAAAGCTAAATATATTTATCTTAATTCAGGGTCATACTAATTCCAAATTGTCTTAAAGCTAATTGGAATATGTCTGAACCAGGGTCATACTAATTGGAATATGTCCGACCCAGGGTCGTACTAATTCGAATTGTCTTAAAGCTAAATAGATTTATCTTAATTCAGGGTCATACTATTTCGGAATTAGCTTAAAGCTAATTGGTATATGTCTGACCCAGGGTCATACTAATTGGAATATGTCTGACCCAGGGTCGTACTAATTCGAATTGTCTTAAAGCTAAATGGATTTATCTTAATTCAGGGTCGTACTAATTCGTTTTAGTATGATACTATATAGAATATGTCTGACCCAGGGTCGTACTAAATATAATTAGCTTAAAGCTAATTCACAACCAGGGTCATACTAAATAGAATATGTCCGACCCTGGGTCATACTAATTTGAATATGTCCGACCCTGGGTCGTACTAAATCGAATTGTCTTAAAGCTAAATGAATTAGCTTAAAGCTAAATGATTCTTATCAATTAGTACGACCCTGACGCTAAATATAGTAACTAAGATGTGGCCAATCAAAATACCTGTTACATACTCAGCACTCGTCAAGCAAGTTGCTCGCATCTAAATTCTCTTTATCCAGTATAGCGATCGTCTTTTCATTACTCATGCAATTAAACCTGTCAGTTTGGCAGAACATCGCAGAATTCACTAAACCACTTATTTACATCAATTTGTAACCGTTAATGCGTTATTTGTAAAAGAGAAAAAATGACTCCTGGTATCAAGCGACAGTTAGACTCAGATAAATAGCTAAGATACTGCCTGTTTATATGTCCAAGACAGATTGTAGATGTTTGAGTAAAAAAAAACAACTGCTGAAGCCTTTGGTGAAGTTTATGTATCTTTTAACCTATTTCTAAAAAAAGAAGAAAAAAAAAAGACAATAAAAATGAAAAGTATAGAAAAATTTCATTTGTAATGTCATACTGATTATCGATTGATATAACTTTTGATCTTTGTTTTACATTTTGCTTTAACATACTCGTGAGGACAAAACCTGTTTTGTTGAAAATAAAAAAAAACGAAATTTTTTAGTGATTTGGTAGATAAATTGACCCTTTGGGACATAGATGATTAAACATTTATACCGTGTCTGTTAGCTGTGATTCCTAATGGGCAGTTTGCCGTAGTTCCAAATGGCCATTTATCAAATTAGATTGCTAAACGTTTATACAAGACAAAGTTTAATGGATTCCTAACAATTTCATACTTGGATGGCATTAAAATTTTCGGTTTTCCAAGACCAGGATTAAGTCGGGTTTTTATTTTTTTATGCGTTTCTTGTTGCAACATCCATTCGATATAACTTCAATTTAACTTCTACATTAGTTTATACACACGTAAATATAAACTTTGTATATTTTAAAACTATCTATTTTAAATTTAATAATATTTATTGTTAATATTAATTACAATGGGAATAATTTAGTAACATTTTCCAATAGATTTGGCCACGAGTTATATTAAAATTAGCTAACGGTCCTCTCCACAAAATGACATTAAAACGGAATATTGTTAACAAAGTCCATAAATATCATTTTAGTTTGGAAACTATACGTTGTACAGGCAATATTTTATTTGTCGTTATGGCGTAGATCTGTATGCCAATATTACGAAAATTATTTTGCGAAAACAACCCCTTTTTGCGAGCAGTAAACAATTGGATGTACATTAAAGGACTCGAACTTTACGTCGTTAGACATGTCCTGGAAATTTGAGTGGTCTGAGAGTTTTGTCATTCCACTAATTGCTCCTTTCACTGGTTACGAAAGTTCTAAGTTACGAGATACCGAGATCGTTAGGTTATACACACAGAATCTGCCTTACTCTATTAGCTCTAATATCGAATGCATCCGTGCAAACATTGGTTGCAATTAGATCACCAAAATAGCGTGCAGCATTATCATTTACAAAAAGGAAGTTACAATTGGTGCTTTTCAAAATCCAAATTCATTAAAACGCAATTTAGGGGCTAGGGGTTTAAGTTGCATACCTGTAGTACTTTGCGTATCATGCGCAACCCCTAAATATTTGGCTACATGACTGCTATTTCTGTGTTGCGTTTGCTTCAGGAAATGGTTGAAATGCACGTGTATGATATGCGCGTGTCTGTATAAAGTAGTGGTCGAAATGCACTTTTCTGTATGCAGTAGTGATCGTAACGCACGTGTCCGTATGCAGTAGAGTTAAAATGCACGTGTCC